>NC_092871.1:4842792-4894231 GCF_032062135.1 Pyxicephalus adspersus | reverse complement strand
TAGAAATCTCTGCAAAACATGTCGACCCAATCACTCGGATTTAACATTTTATTGTCATTTTTATATATCTGCATTCATTAAAATTACACCTGATGATCCTTGTTTAAACATTTCTTCTTTTTGGGTGACAACACTCTTTGCAACACTCTCCTGCATAGTCACATGGGCTTCCAACTGATCATTGAACCCACTCTGAATGTATTTGATTAGGAAGACAGGAAACACGGAGCAACATGGCATCGAGCTTCACATGTGTCACCTGAAATAACATTCCATTTTAAAAAATTTGGGGCTTAATTGCAGAAAGGGACACGGGATGTTCCTCCTGCAATTAGTATTCTTATCTGCCTGATTGCTGCCCAGCTGTCAAAAGTTGCTGAATGCCAGGAGACCCGACATGATTAGTACCCGGCATTACAAGTTTCGGCTTCGAATGGATCTGGTCCAGGACTCAAAACATTTGCTAGCCCATAGCAAATGACTTTGAAGAAATCCATTTCAGGTTTGCTCGATCACCCAGTTTTACTGTTAAAAGTGTATCTTCTCCAGCTTGTCCATGCTTCCCAGATTTGGGCACCAATCAAGATAGCTGAAACTTGAAATACGAAAGAGAAGAAGGAAAAAGGTGGTTGCACCTGTGGTGGAATGGGGACAGCGTTTAGCTTTGCTTTAAGGCCATATAAGCAGTTTTTTGGGGTTTCTGGGTCAATTTATCCACAAGGAAGTAAAAAGAAGAGGTTAGAGGGATGCCACAATCACAGTTGGATCACTTCCCTTAGATCAAGTCAAAACTATTCCTTCTTCATTCATGTTGATGCAATATTGGCTTCCAATATTCCCCAGCAATACATCTGATGGTGGTATAACCAGCATTTTAGGTCACTCATCATGTTTCAAGCTCTAGGTACTGGAAGTGGGGGGTTTGGGCAGCTAGTAGGAGGGAGATAACACAAAAAGGACATCAATAGTACTTTGGGGGGCATTTATTGGCCACTGGACAGGCTGGAGGAAGCACAGGTATTAAAGAAGCCACCGGTTGGTGTGGAAGGAATGTAAAGATGACCATTGTTACAAATATAAAGGAACAGTTATCATATCTGACCATTGTTCTATGGTTCTTTGAAAAAAGGCGAGAAGAATGCATGCAGAGTTATGGCACAAGTCATAAAGTAGTCACAGTCAATGGTGGGCTTGGAAGGCAGACTAATACCAAGCACAAAGCACTAAAAAAAAACGAAGAAACAGAAAAGATTTTCATTGCACGGCAGCCATGGTAATTACATTAGTTAGATCACACGCAGACAAGAGCAGAAGTTGGCCGGTGTTCATGACGGGGTCTCCGGGTCACCTTACTATCTCTCCTTCTTAAAAATAAAAAAACCCAACAGTTCTAAACCTTTGTGCCCTCTAACACATCAAATCCCAGCAGCTCCATACACAAAGTGGCAACCCGCCAGATTTTAGGGGAATTTAACATTAATAAGGGGAAAAAAATCACCCGATGCACTTAAGTCTCCACGCGTGTTTATCTTTTTTATGACAACAGGCTGATTAAAGAGAATCCGGAGTAAAGGTAATTTTTGTTCTTAGTTGAATAATAGAGTAACAGTTAGGGGTGTATTTGTAAAACAGTGAATGTAGTGGTGAATAAATCACTGTTATTTAAAACAAATGATATTAGAAAATTCACCTGTTTGCTGATCTGCTGCTTTATAAATAGATCACTTGGTATGGCCAACCCAAACACTCCATTATTTACCCCCAGGGTCATTTTACAGAATGGGGTTATATCATAATTTTACCATTACCTACACCTGTCCTGCTATAGTATGACCCCCACCACCACCTTAGCTGCATGGTGCAAATATTATTGCTTTTTAATAAATCTAGGGATACAAACAAGTGATTTGGGTCAAACTGGATTCACTACAAAATGATTTTGCCAGAAACAAAAGCTTTTATCTGTAGTCTTCCTCTTGGACCTGTATGGGTGGCAACAAAGGAGCACAATTGGGCGATGAGAAAAGAGCATTGCCACCCTAAAATATGAAGTGTTTGCATTAGGGACTTCATGTCAGGGATTATGTAAAGCTTAAGGTTTGACTTTTGAAATAAAATTTTGGGTTTTCTTCCTAACAAAAGCTGGAAATCTTTTGGGTGGACGGAACCTATAATAACTTCAATAAATCATTATGTTATGATCAAAGGGAAAAGGATCGTCCCCTCCCTACCAAGAACACATGTTCCATAAATGTTGTGGGTGGCTCAGGATAACACTATAAGCTTACAGTAAGTAGCAGGTGTCTACGGATGGTGAAAGAATACACAAAGGGGAGGTCATCTGTCTAAAACTTGAGATTGTGGATGGGCTCATTGTAGGCAAAAGGCAGAAGGTTCCAGGGGCATAAATTATCAGCCTTTTATGAATGCGGCATGCTGAAGCTCTCTCTACCCTGCACCTATTGTATGCTGTGGAGAATCTGCAGTGCCCCCAAGGCAAGAAGTCACTTTATGAATACACAAGTATTGTGACAGTTGGATGAACCCTGACAGCTTCCACTCTCCACTCCATTGGCCAAATCTCTATAAACCCTGCAGCTGTCAGAAAATTGCAGTCAAGAAGCAACATCCATGCACTTCTGCCAAGATGATTTTCACGAGTCTTTAAAGTCTTTGGGTATGATAAAATAATAAAGGCAGAGCCACTTTGTATTAAAAAAAAGCTTTACAGTGTTTGCAGTTGTTGCTCCTTTGGAAGAGCAACCGGACACTTCTGGGTGTGTTGGATACCCGGTCCCTGCTGGACTTCTGATTTCTCCAACCAGCCACTATATTACTGCAGGATTCAGAGCTGGGAAAACCAATCTCTTGATAAAACCTTTCTAATGGCTTTGGATGGAAAGTGGAAATGTTTAACCCTATGTCAGGTTTCTATTGCCTTCTGTACCTTGCTGGAAAGATTTATCCTTGCCTTCTTGTCCTGTTGTCAGGAGGAGATACATGGGGACGTAGACAGAAATGAAGCCACTATGTGGGACACAGGGACACCAAGACTGGAAGTTAGCAAAGTTTTAGTGTCTTAATTAAGTTATTTAAGCACAGTAACCTTAAAAACAGGCATGGAGCTAACCCAAAAGTGATGCTGGAGCAACTTGTTCTCCAGGAGATGGAATTATCCCAGCCTTCCCATACATTTTATTTTCACTTGCTACAAGAATCCCAAAATAGCTTCATGTTAGTATTTAGATAAAGGTTGACATTATGTTGAGACCAAACCCTTCTACCAAGCATCATTAACCATTGATCCATGTGCAGTCCACATCTAATTGGATAGATCCGTAAAATATACAAAAAGTAGTCTCTGGGCTGCACACTTGACAATCTATAACACACGCCATGCCTAGGCTATGGCCATCCGCATATAAGAGCCCTTGAATGCCACTCAACACACAGAGGAGGAATGATAATCAATAAATTCATTCTGGGGTAAAAGAAAATCCCAACTCTTGTTTATGGCAAAATCCATCAATTTTCTCAGTGAAACAAAGATTCTTTTTGGAAAAAGCAGGTCCCTTTCCTGTCACCAGTGTAAATCCCCCATCTTCATGGGGGTGCGTATCAACCCTAATCTTAAGCTGATGATCCCACACCTGGCCAAGCCATTGATAACCCAGACAGGACAATGTTTAGATCTATTGAAAACACGTTCCACGCTTGTTTCTTGCGGAGAAAGTATATTAATGGCCACCACGCCCTCCAGTGAAGACTCCAATTAGCTTAATTGAGCCGAAAATTGTTCCTCCACGCCCGTAGAACCAGATCAACAGTCTGCTGGGGAAGGTGAACGCAGCTGGTCAACAGTTGAGCAAATATAAAACTTTCTAAAGAGTTCACTCATAACGGTTTATCGACACTATAAGATTGTTTTTCAATGTCTACGTTTATATATGGAGGGTTTGAGGACGGTTGTCTTGCCTAAGGCTTTCCTGTAGCGAGTATTAAAGTTTAACGCATCATAGCACTACTAGGAATAGTGTCCAACCGTTTTCATGACAACTGTAAAAAGAATACTGATATTCCTAGTGCTAGTATGTTATACTTTTGCCTTTGTTACAACGGTATTAATAAAGCTCTCGCTTTGTACAGAGCTACGGCAAATGTTGGCACTCTACACATCAATAATAGTAATTTTAAAAGCTCTCTCTTATCTTTAGTACAGCGTATGATTTGCTCTCCGTCACCCTAAGCATATATTGGCATAGAAAAGCATGTTTAAGCGATAGAAAAGGCAGTAAAATAATCCTCATAGACAAGGCACGAGGCAAGCACTGTGCTTGCAATGTTTCTACAATAACAAATAATTGATTCATTGTTCTCCTCTGCTACAAATAATGGAATTTCTTGCCTGAGCCTGAAACAATTGCTGGAGTTTATGAGCAAAATGTAAGTAATCCAAAAGGCAATTAGTTTACGGCTGGTAACAAAGAATGTTTTGAAACAGAGTTTCGCAGACCAATATCGATAATACGTAATGAAGATAGGGATAATGTAGATAGGGATTGAGTCGAAAGTTTAACAGACTCTAATTTTTCTTCGGCTGTGTTGGATTAAGTTTGCCTCACTCGGCTGAGGGTTTAAACCAGGACAAGGCATTAATCAACCCTGTTTAACCTTTCTCAATGAAAAGGTTTTGGCCTTTGTCTGGAGCAATGAATGGCATCTAAGGGTAGGACATTCAATTGCTTTCTTTGGTTGGGTTCAACACTAAAAGAAATGGACTCCTTTATGAACTACCCATATAGCAAAGAGCTAGTCCATTTAACATCTTTTCTGATCTGCAACGAAAAATAGAGGGGAAACTTTACAATTGAAACTCCAACAAAAGTCTGAATTTTGGCACAAAGGAAAATGTTTTAAAATGCTCTGATGGACTTTGCTTCTGTTTCAGAGTTGCTTTGTATTAGTCATGGCAAAACTCAATTTAGGTGGTCTCAGTAGAGTTGCAAAATGTTCTTTAGTAGCAGGGATTCCATTATTTCTTTCTTATGTCTCTTTATCCCTTTCCTTTATTCTGCATTTCCCAAACAATGAGACTATAAGGTTTGGGGTCCATGCTGACATGTGTTTGTCTCTTTTTTGTTCATTTTCGAGATAGTATTCTACATATACTGCCTGCTGCTCCATTGAAGAAACCGTTTTTAATTTCGGGTTTGGAGAAGTATTGGGCATAACTCCCTGTGCCAATGCTGGGGCAATCAGTCAGTCTACATTCTGACATATTTACAAGTTACATTTATCTATAAGGTAACAATAAAGCTCACAGGAGGCTTTTCCTTACCTAGGGGCTTAGGCCCTTAGGTATATAAAATACCTGTGTAAGCTTTATAGCTATGCATTAAGAGTTTGTGTATGTGAAAGAAACGTAACTCAGGCACCTTTGTAAAATGAAACTATTGTTGGACAAAGAAGATCACCTTAAGTAACAATTTAATGATCAAATTCTATTGGGTTTTTAGAAACCCAATTACTATGGTACCCTAATCATCTATGCAATGACATATTCTCTAGTGATCTACAGAATAGATAAAGTCATGCACAGCAACCTTTGTCCCACCAGACCAAGCAATGCAATGACTATTCTGCAGACCCCTTACCCCTAATACTCTTGAAATGTTAATCTACAGGTTAGCTTTTGAATTACAAAAAGAAAAGTCGATCACCCAGGGGATGGATATTCACTTGCATACAGAAACAGCACACAAGCTCCCCAATCCTTATAAAACTGATGAAAATACCACATTCCTGTAAGACTATACTACTTACATACCCCTATGCACATTTTTTGGTAAATTCTGATAATTTTACTGGTATTATTATTATTATTATTGTTATATTTTATTTATAAGGTAAAAACATATTATCTGCTATTGTAATCTACCAGAATTTCTTAAAAGTGAAGCAAAGTAAAGAATTTTCCAAAGCATAACATTGTTGGAGCAACTCTTCAACATATTTGATCGATTAAACAAAATTGCTAAATGTTTGAATAATTGATCAATAAAGTTCTTTCTTTAAATAATAATTGGGTGGCATTGTAACCAAAAATATGTTTTTTTTTAAATATAGATCAGCTGTCAAAAAAATGAATAGAGCACAAAGGCTCAAATTATATTTCAATGGTAATATAGATAAAAATTACCATGGAAAATCTCAATATGTATTCCTAGGATTGAAAAACAAATCCTACAAACCTTTCATTGGGTTTTACCATTCTTCATTTTCGGTATACAAAACTGAATGGTGTTTGGGGAATGGCCATGGCATGGAATGACAATGGCATAACAGATCATGGACCGGAAACAGTCACTTAGATATCTAACCAATATTTACCAATATGATAGCTAACCACGACCAATATGAATATTCATTATGGATATTGGCCACCCGCAGCTTTCATTGCAGACTAAGATAAGCAACTCCTGTCTCGATTTTTCACCTAATGTTTGCTAGTTTTTAAGGGTTGGCCTTAGGTGTTCTGACCACCACAACACTAAATTAAAACAAGCCAGAATCATGCTTGAGGAATCATAAACAAGCACTCAGGCACTTTCCAAACTTCCACCTCGCCTACGGTGAGCCATCGGTACAACAGCAGATTTGCGGCACCCAAGAGAGTTCCCGTTGTCTCTAGGACAGCCATAGCTTTAAATTATCCATATCAAAGTTTCCGTTTTTTTTATATCCCTCTAGTTTTCAGCACGCCAAAGTAGGCCAGCTAGCCTAACATATGTGACCGAGATTAAGTAAACTTCATTTCGGCCCCAAGTGGGTTTGTAATGTCATTTGTATGAAAACAGCTGTACGTTCAGGTCTAACAGGGTTTCCAGTCTTCTGTTGAATGTATCCAAATGAAGTAGAAAAAAAAATCAGGGAGTTAAGATTCCACATGAGATATATGGATGCACAATGCTCAGCCTGGCTTCAATAACTGGGTCAGACAATACATAAATTTCTATTAGGCTGTACATCATATGGAAAAAAAAGGGACAGTCATTTAAGGAAGCAGACTGTTTCGAGCAAGACAAATGTTCAGTTGATGCAGCATATTTTTTTCATAATTAGATCGGGTAAAATTAGATGTTTGATCCACAAGAGGACCTATACAATTTTTCAGCCTTGGTTAAATGTAATCTTAAGGGAATATTCTATTACAAAAAGAAATGAAGAGTAAAAAGTGTTGCACGCTGCAACCAATTACATGGTAGATCTGATTGGCGGTGTTGGGAAACCATTTTAAGAGTGTTAAGAGTGGTCGTATTGCAATCCAATCATGACACTGTGTATGCCAAGGATTTATACTTGACAACGGTCTAATTGGCCATTATGGCATTCACAGTCAGGCTGGGGATAAAATGATTGGAAAAGTGGACTTGGTGGAGTATAATTAGGATTGTTGCATTGGTATTAGGATTAGGGTATCGGTAGAGTAAACTTATTGAAGAGAAGTTCCAATTAATTCTACACAGGTTGTGCACATTCTATCTTAGATAAACGTTCCAAACTCCATGCACAGGATCTTCTATTTAGTTCAGTGCATTCTCCATGGGAAAAGTTGGCACTTTCCTTCTCCACCACCACCCCATAAACTTTTCCCATCCCTCAGGATGATACTGTGTACTTGGGTTTTGAATGGGCGCTAATATCCATGAGAGAATGTGCAGGAGCTGTGTAGGATTAGTTGGTACACAAGGAGTGGATATTGTGCTCCCTGAAAAAAGAATGTTCCAAGAATGTTCCCTTGCAAAGTTACATTTTCCTTGCAAATATTTGGGTATCTGACTTGAACAAAGCTTCACCTTACTTACTAAGCTCAGTCAACATCACCTTTGCTATATGAACAGTCTCCACCTCAAAACACATCAAGAAGAATAATCATCTCACAACTTGATGGAACCTAAAATGCATATTCATGCACAAAAATAATAGATTCTTTTTCTTCTTTTGTCCTAATTATTAGCAAAAGAAAGCTTGAAAAGCCTGAATAACAAATCAGGCCCATTGTGAGATCTTGGTATGAGAGGGAGGCAAAATGTAATCAACTTGCATGCATGAGTATAGTCCATGTGTATGATCGCTCAAGATTTTATAATGCCATTTATATTATTTCATGTTGGTTTTATTGTTGAAATATGCTATATGAAAACATGGTACTTCTAGATATTGGGTCTGCCTTAATGGCATGTCAAGATATTGAATGACCTTGCATTTGGGTTGAACTGAGCTGTGAAATTATTGACAGAGAAATTGACAATGGAAAATGGCAAACTTGCCAAAATTAAAAAATGAAATGAACTTTGGAAAATGTGCTCCAATGGGCAAAAAATGAATCCTCAGTATTGCCTGTGGTCTCCATGCATCAGTTCCACCATAACTGGGTTAGCATGCTTTATTCTACACAATGTTTCTGAAGTTGGCCAGCTTGGTAGTGGCAGGGCTTTGCTTCCTCATGTCAGAGCCTTCAGTAAGGAAAACAATTTGCAGCACTGAAGTGAAGTCACCAAAAATCTTCTGATTGTAAATCTTCTACAACCAGAATCCGCAATGCCTTAGATCCTCCAATGCCGTTTTACATCTATAGGACCCAGAGGTGCCTATTTGTCCTCATTTACCACGACAAACACTGACATGTTTCAATTGAACACAAAGGGTAAATATTTTGGGGTACTTATGCACAATTAACATTTTTAGATGTTCAAAAAACATAGCACATCTTAGGCACAATTTACCATGAGGGTAGAAGAATAACAAGTTCATATGTATGCCTCCTTGTCCACAGGAAACAATAATTCCAGATACAAAAGTGTGAGGTTATTAGCTTTTTCAAAAAGTCAAATTTTAGTGCAAATGGCCAACAAATTCTGTAATGTCGAATTCTAATTCATGAACATAGTACATTCTGTTGTCCATACAGTATATTTATTTCTGACCTTTTTCAAGTACTAATTTGAAATTTAATGAGGCACACTGAACGCCGCATGCAAGCGGCGCTCTCCTATAAAGCTTGTAGTAATTATTACATCGAAGAGGAAATAAAAAAAAAAATAGGGAGGATAATGGAAATAGGATGAGCCTGGAATGTGCTCGCCACAACTGTTTCAGGGTTCCATTTTCTAGTACAGAAAAAAAAAGCTCAACGTTGAACACAAGCACGCCGCTTAAATCTCCTCCTAACTCTCGTCTTTATAATGAACAGAAACAGAGACAAGATTAGACTTCTCTAATCTCCTTTAAATTGTGACTTTCCCCTCAAATTATTAATTTTACTCATTTGATATATGGAAAAAGAGAGGCATGAAAGGATAGATTGTGTATATCAACGCAGATTAGATTAAAATGCATAAAACAAAATTAGAAAGTGCTCAATCTGCCGTCCGCTGCACCGGATTTGGATACAAATAAGATTAACTCTTCAAGTGCCGGGAAGGATAAAGAGCTCACCAGGCTGGAATGTCTTGAAACCAGCAAAACACTGGATAGAAAGGATTTCTGATATTAAAGAGAAATCAAAGTATTTTACTTTTTCTATTTATTTTATTCATTATGTTTAGTGCTATAAACAAGGTTACCTTTTCTAAGTTATTAAGTATTAAAAAATGTTGAAAATTACAAAATTGCACAGTCTGCAGGACTATATGCTGAGTAGCTGAAACCTTTCAGCCACCCGACAGACCGGGTCATCTTTTTGCATTGCTCTAAGGTCTATTTCTGACATATATGTGCCTATTGTGCTTTCGGTGGTAGACAGGGGTCAACATGGGTACTTTGGTCTGCAGTGCAAGCTGTAATGCATTTTTTGTTCTATCACCTTTCTCTCTTGGTCAGTATTACTTTTTTCTCTTTTGGGATCCGATGACCCAACGCATTTCACCTATTTGGCTTCTTCAGGGATATATTTAAAACGCAGTTATTCTAAATGACTGGCAAGGCATGGAAAACAATAATGATTAGCTTATGCCTTGCTATATATTTATTTATCAATATTACTATCCATGCCTTGCTATTGATTTGCATGTCATTATTTTAGATATCAATATTGAGCTTTTTCATAATCAATTAGAAAAACTGCATCTTAAATGAAATATACCCTGAAGAAGCCAAATAGGTAATGTGGCGGGTCACAAGACGTCTAACAATACTAAGATATTACTCTTTTATGGGAGTGGGTCACATAGGCTCCTATACCTGCCCATATAAATGCATTAGTAAGTCTTAGGGCAACTATGACCCTTTTACTAAGGTGGACTACTTTTGGTCAGCACTGGCAAATGCATTTTGGGTTCTTGGGGAAGCAAGCTCAAATTAGCAGCATACATTGAGCAGCCAAAACCTTTCAGCCACCTGAAAGACCAGTTCAACTACTTGGATTGTTCAAAGGTCTGTTCTGACACTTAACAGTAAGCCTTAAGGCAAAAACTACCAGTATTCGCCCCAGAATTTTTGTTAAACTGGGTGAGAGGAAGCTGTAGGTGGTGGCAGCTCCTGTATCATAACTCAACTTTTCAGTAACTACTCCAGGCCACCATCTTCAAAAGCCAACTGAAAAAAAGGAATTTTCCTAAAGATGGCAAATAGGTTGACCTATGGGCAAAGGTGGAGTGAGTATATCAAATGTCATTGGCGACAGCTTGCAAATCTGGAAGAGGACTGCCACATTTTAAAGTCTCTTTTGATGCAACCCCTCAATGCCTCAATCTAGGTTTCTCTCCAAAAGGTGGAGCAATCGTTCAGACATCATCCAGGTTGGCATCTACTGTATTTCCTAAACTCAGATGCCCGCTCAGAGATGGGCTAAGATCAACCCTTGCTGCAACTTTTGACTCGGTATCTTGCTGGTTACAATGTTGCAGTTTGTTCACTGGGGGAGCGGAGACTGAGGAAATGCTTCGTCCTACTTGAAGAAGCCTGGTGGCATCTTCACATTCTGGTTTGAATCTAAAGACCCTTTTAGTGATAATGTTTTTGTACATTGTGCCATATCAGGAATTTTTACACTTAGTAATCAGGAATTTATACATTTTTATATAGATTTGCAGAAAGTTACTATTGCACAGGGACAAATCAAGTTATATTCGGCTTCTTTCCAGTTCATTCCTAATGTATGCAAGCACATTTTTATGAAAACACATGCAAAATAAATATTCACTTCTTAATGAGTACATTGCTCTGCATTAGCACCACTGCGGCACTGTTTACATTTTTATTTGCAAAGTGGGGAAAATTAGACCACCGCTTCGTCTGATCTTTGGCCTCTGGTGCTATATGTACAGAGATTCTATTTACATAATTGATGTATGCATATATGCTCAACAGATGAATGGAATTACTGATTAGCTGCCATGCATGCTCAGAATTCAATAAAACAATAAGCTCTATTGAACAGAAGTATGAAAACAGCTTTTATTTGCTCCAGGCCATGCTAATCAATTAGCTGTGAGCTTAGATCAGTAAAATGCACTTTTATTTTCAAAATTATTTTAATTAAATTAATTTAAGCAAATGGCTGCTAACTCCACTTGTGTCGAACAAAATGCTATAATTGTTATTCACTCCTACTCCTTTTTTTATAATTAGGTGCTGGTGAAATGGTCAATTTAGTTAAACTTGCTGATAGAAATCATTTTTAATTTCATCATTAATTCCTTACATGGAAATTTTTACTTTGTGATAGCAAATTACATCGTCTTTATTTGCCTTCCTCTGGATCAGCTGAAGGTTTGCAAATCTGGAATGTGATGATATTTTATTTATTTTTTGTATGTTGGTTGGTCATTTGACTTTTTTTTTTGCTATTTTAAAAACAGACTAAAGCACAGAACCATCTCAGAAATCTATATTTCTGTTGATCTCATTGGCTAGCCACTGTTCTCAGATGTTTCCTCTTATTACCAACCTGGAGCTGATATGGTGGAAATCAAGGAATAACATCAGGAAGTGAATAGATCCAAAAACAGAAGAGACACAGGTGGAGCTTTAATAAAATTGGCAACAGGAAGCTACCAAAAATCCTTAAGATGTTTGCAACTCAAACCAAAGATGGCGTACACTTTAAAATACAACCACTTTTTTCTTATATTTTTGGATGAATATTTTTGTTTGGAACTCTTTCTATTGATGTTTGTATCCTTATTGGGGAAGTATACCTTTAATAACTGTCAGACAGCAAATGTTAACAAATTTGACCAATGGGAACCTAGACAATTTGATTCTTTGGTAGAAAGAGGAAAGCTGGGGGTTCTGAGAACATCTGTAATCACCTCGCCCTCAAAAAATAATGATGATTTTAAAAAATTTAACATCACGCTAATCCCAATTTAGGCATTTGCAAATTTAGAAGTTCATGGTATCTTCAAAATGTTTGCAAATGTTGCAATTTTGCAATTTATCAATGTAAATATCCAAGGTGCGCTTGCATACCACATTGTTGAAGTTGACCCATTACCCATTCCAGAAAGTAGAACTGATAAAATACAAAGGTTACTGCTTTCCCATCCATTCTTACAAGCCAACTGTAAATTATTCTGCTGACATTCTACTGAGGAAAAACTCAACATTGATAGAATCCGGTCCACCAGAATAAGCCATCCATTACTAATTTTCTAAAAATGAACAGGTTGTTGATCCAGTTTACAATTTATTTTCCATGACAGTGTACAGATTCCTTTCACAATGTAGGTGCATTTCATGAGTTGACCACTTCAACCTCAACAATATCAAGAAAGACGAGAGATTTGGTCAAGACATAGGCAAGGTTCTCGTAAGCTATAATTCTATGAAGGTTGTTAACTCATGATAGGTATTTCACAAAATATATGATATGCCACTCATGCACCTCCATTGATTTCCCTACTGAATTAGCAATAAAAGCTTTAGGGGGTGGCAGCCCGTATACTTGTAATGCTTTTGCGCTTCCGCTGAAGCCAACCTGAACGTGTAATGAGATCGCAGTCATGCTGCTGAATTATGGGCCTGCCAATGACTTATCTCAGTACTAAAATCAATATTGGCAAGGGTGACATATATAATGTGTTTATTTTTCTTGCAAACAGAGATTAGCTGGGTCGAGGGGACAGGAAAAAAACAAAGCTGATTTCAAAAGATTGCTGATTCTTTGTTGATAGAGATGCTGCCAAACAGAATTAAAACAAGCCCAACGTGGATTTGCTTTCCGTTGAAATGCCAATAGGATTTTCTTTCTTTTTTTTTGGTTGACAAATGGACTGTTAAGCGAGGGCAAAATTAAACTCCTTCCTGACCTTGGAAAAAAAGAAAAGAGGGAACTGTTACGGAAAGACCCTGGCAAGGTCAAACATTTGGACTGAGCTTTAGTTCTTACAGAAGAATGGAACAAACCATTTAAATTTAGAACTAACCAATTAAATTGTAATAAAATTTAAAAACCAAATTTGTTGTTTCAAATGTCCCTGCAATATCAAAAAGTTGTAATATTTTGTCTGCACCTCCAAATTGGACTAATTATACCAGCAGATATTATCGAAAGCCACTTACTATCCTAGGATGACAATGCTTACTCAACCAAGCTATGACATTGTCACTCTAACCAAGGGAAAACTTTTTGGGTGACAATTGTGTACTAGGGGGTAGTTCTTTCAATTTGGGGAGATCTCATTACCCTCTGTATCTATGGAACGTGTACAGAAAGTTCACCAATGGCAAAAGAGCCCCAAAAATGCTGCCGAGATGGATATATAAAAAATTGTGGAAGAACTTTAACACCATCCCTTAAGAAGATGCTGTACAAATCTCTTTTTAAAAACCTTGGACCTATGAAATCTTAGGCACATACACCATGGACCCATGAAATCTAAAACCTTGGACCCATGGAAACTTAGGCATATACACCATGGACCCATGAAACCTAAAACCTTGGACCCATAAAACCTTAAGCATATACACCAAGGACCCAAGAAACCCAAAACCTTGGAGGCATAAAACCTTAGGCACCTACACCAAAAGGATCATTTTTGATCATGATCAAAAAACTATGACAATGATCATAAAACAATTACACTTTTTTTGTTTATTTTAACTATTAAACAGAACCAATTATTCTTCCAATATATTTTTAGGCTGTGGAAGGGTATGGGAGTACCCAAAAGACACCAACATACTGTGAATAAAAAAAAATCTTCAGGTACGAAGATCCCCAATGGAAATAATCCTCCCAACCTCAGTTTAACATGGGGACGAGGCCAACCATTTCCAAAAAATCTACTAATGCATCAGCCAACCGTTCAGAGTTTTACATTTTGTAGAGATAAAAACAATTTCTTGCAAAGAAAAGTTATACATTATATCCTTTTTTCCCCCTTCTACTCGCTATTAATTGCAGAGTTCTCTGCATAGCCATCCACAGTCTCATCTCCCAGAAGAATTACCCGGCAGTCAGCTCATGTGAAAGAATGTCTCAGGTGCTCCTGGTGCCTTTGAGCCTTAAATAACTAATTATTCTGTTCAGCCAAGGAACATTGGCCTTCCACTTTACAAATAACTCAAAAACGTTCTCTCTGCTATAGCTGCTGCCACCGAATTTCAGCTTTCGGAAAAAAAAAGGTTCAGTTTCGGCATAAAAAGGAGACTGAAAGTTGGGTTAAACACACCATAACAAATCTAGTAATGTATGATAAAACTCCATTCTTTTTTACCTTTTGCTACAGAAATTCATTGGTATTAAAACCCCTGAATTTTTTTTTCTTTCTGCATCTCAGTTAATGTACCATAGCGGTATATGAATTGCTTGTTAGTAAGGGCTAAAAATAACCGTAAAAATGTTTCAGCCTATAATTGACTTGTCTTCTTTGGATCTTACAAGAAGCTAAAGTAGCAGTTGCAAACCATTAGACTCAGCCATGCAGAAGTCCAGTTTGAAATATTTCTTCATTAGAACTCTCTTCATTGGCTTTATCGCCATCCAAGTTGTCATTACTCTGCACGCGACTGCTGCTTAATTCAGGTATGAACTGGACACTTAGAGGAGAACTCAACAAGATGTTGATAATTTGTTTTTTTGGAGAAGAATTTATTGTTCTGGTGTAGCTCAGGTACATCACGTATGCAAGGTATACATTGGGCCTGGTTTAATAAAGCTCTCCAAGACTGGAGAAGATAGACTATGATACAAGAACCTAGCTGATCCTCTGCAGAAGTCCTACATGACCCCTGATGGGTCAAATCTATAAATATGCAATCAGCAAAACTTGAACTCATGCTCAAGGTCTGACTGTGCAGTCAAGCTAAATGAAAATCCAAAAATGTAAGAATTGTTGATGTTCTTCCATTTTTTGCTCCAGCAAGAGGTTCAAACCCAACCACTACAATCTCATGTTCAGAGTCTTTTTTAAAAGGAGGTGAATCTGAAGTTCAGCAAACCTTTTGTGATGGAAAATCAATCACTGTATTGAAAACACATGAACCTGGAGGTTTGGTGAATGTTAAATTTACTGTTATATGGACCTCTCAATGTTATTTCAAAATTATTATTCAATGTATTTAAATCTGTAACTTTCTTATTAATATTTTAAAGACATGAAAAACATTTGTACCATCATGAATTTTAGTACAATTCAAAAAGAATCGTAGAAACATTAAATTCCAGGCTTCCACGCCTTTCCAAGCAAAGCCTAAAAACATCCCAATTTGTCTTAATTAGTATTTCAGAAAAGCCGGCCCCGGAGGTATTTCAGCCATGACTGATTGACGTCAGGGTGTATACAATCAGAAGAGCACAGAGACATTTACTCTGGGGTCAAAGACTTTGGACTATAACCTTGAGAACAATAACACGCTAAGTTCAAAAGTATCACTATGCACAGAACACAATGGATATTCCGTATAATGTAGTACATCATTCTACTTCCAACTTCTGAGTCACCGCCAACCACATGACCCTTTGCCTATTTTTTTAACACTGTTCAACTGGAGTGACTAATATAGCATCAAACAGACCGAACCCATCCCCTGCCAATATGACACCATGCAGAAGGATGTATACTGGCTAATGATGAATGGGAAAGAGGAGGTGAGGGTGGATCATTTGTACTATTCTTGTCTTTCTATGTACACTACTCATGTTTCCCCATCTGTACAGCAAGACGCCCCGGGCCATCTTCAAGCCTTTACAAAGATTATTCTTCTTTGTCTTGTAGGTGGTCTGATGTTTCCAGGACAGCCAAATCTGGTGCTATTATGAAATGTATTGACAGGGAACTCCAATGGTTGGAAAAGCTACTCAAGTAAGAGGGCATGCATTAAGTAGACACCTTTCTATTCTTTAATGCAGCACAATTAAAATCAAGGAACCCCACCACATTTTTTTAATACCAATGGCAATTTTCAAGCTATACCATACCCCCTCTATTTTGCACCCCTTGATTAAACAACCAGCTATGTGATTGTCTTTTTAATCCTTTAGGGTTCAGAAGCTTCCTATGAGATCCGGGGGCTAAAACAAAGTAAATCAGTAACTAAAGACGCCCGTCTTAAAAATCCTAATTCCTGATAATTTGACTGGCAACATTTTCCAGAAGCCAAAGGCCGACCTAAAGTTTCACTAAGAAAAACAGGCAGGGGTTTATTGCAGAAACCGATAAGTGATGTCCCTTCTCCAATATAATATACTCATCTGCCGAATCACGCCCATATACTGTCAATATTCAGAATATCGGGCACATCCTGGCTTCCCCTGCAGAAGACAGGACTAAGAAAAGTCCCGTGGATCTGCACAGAAGTTAAGTCTTCCTGACATGGCCTATCAAGATGGCCAAATATCTAAACAAGAATAGGAAGAAGGTGGTGGGACCTGCAATGAAATGGGGACATGTGAGCATGCACAGGGTTTATTTCGTCTTTAGGACTACATCACAGACATGATCTATAGTAGGCTTTCCATACATAGAAATTAAAGACCCTTGGGAAGTGGTAAATGACCAATAAACATAACCATAATAAATTAAAGATTATCAGACTATTAAAAGAAAAAAAAACTTTCCCTATGCTAGGCTTATTTTTAAATATTCCTGAACCTGAAAACGAAAGGTATAGCAGCCATGATGCAATTTAATCATCCAAAGCTTTGCAACAATTTTAGGCTCTGCTGCATGCAAACACATACCTGGGGTACCAAGCTGCCTAACAAAAGTCTGCTTATATTAGGTCATCTTAACATACTAAAGCAGGCCGCAGCCACTCATAATTCCCCATTTTCCTCCTTTATGATGTAAATGCAGCACAACCATACACCGTACATGAATCAGAGGCATTTTGTGGCAGATATCAAATTTGATGCTACTGCAGGCAAAGCACATTGCTTGTCACCCCTTCAATAAATTTCCACAGCCGACAGTCGGAGCACCCGTAAGAAGGTAATTTTTATAATTACATTAGCAGAATTGTTGGATTCGCCATACGGATAAATTATTAGACACGAGAAGGAGAGCTCTTGGCAGGCGCTATTGTGTCCGCGCCTGGCACTGTCTGCTCGCTTTTTCACCGATTGTCTTTTTGAAGCTCTGCCCAAACAAGCCTAAGTGGGTCCATTTGATAAAAGTAGCAGAAGCAGTTGCTAATTACCCTAAACAAGTCAATTGGAATTGCAAAGCCGTCTGCCTGTCATTGGTGGTGGTGGGGGAAGTCTGAATTGTGGGCCAGAAGTACATCGCTCGCCGATTTGGAGGTGAACAATCTTATAAAATGAACAAGCTGTTGCCGGTGAAAGACGAATGACCTCAACAGCTTGATCAAAGCCCTCTTTACTGATTACCAATGATTACCAATATAAAAATGCTGCACGCCCAAAACCTAATATTATGGTGGAATGCAATATTAAAGGGACAGCGCATGCATTTCAAATGTTTAAACACAATTTTGTTGTTCAGTTGAAGCGACCTTGTCCCTACAATAAAAAAAATTAAAAAAGAAACGGCCTTATAGCTTTCCAACAAGCTGCCATCAACCCTGTATTTACCCCAAAAAGCTACCACTACATAAACATTTTTGGCACTGACACTTCTGGAAGAATTGGACGCCTGGGGCCTCCCCATACTCCAATATGCTATAAACTAGCTCACAACAGGACATAGCTGTGATATAGGACCGCACATATGGAACCACAGAGCACAGTGAGTGACCAGTTATCCTATAATTCCCAAAGTTTCTAAAAGACAGATCAAGGTCATAGACAAGTATTACATTTTTCTTTGCAGAATGGAAATTTTAAGTCTATACCATTAACACACCACCCAGTACTGCATACTGAACATATATTTTTAGATGTTATTTTTACATTGAACATTGTATTTGTTTATGATATAAGAATATGAATAAATACAAATCTGGTCTTTTTTTTTGCTTTTGGCATTTTGCCTTAATTTGTCTGCCTTAGGTTTTTACTTTTTCCTACTAAAAAAATTAAAATGATTAAATCAACAAAAGTAGAAGCCATCACTGGCAATCCCCAGAACAATGTAGAAGCACTGTTATGTGAAGGCCGGTAAACAGTTTTTGGACTGGAATGCAAAAGGCGAAAGGTTATGGAGAAACTACAGATTGACTTGAACCTAAATATGATGGGACAAGGGGACCCCTTTACCATCACTGCCAGCTTGGTAAAGAAATAGACCAACCTAATGCAAAGGTGCCTTGATGTGCCATGGCTTCTTTATATATATACACATATATATATATATATATATTTACACCTATTTTATTTCTTGTCACACACACAGCACACCAATATTTATGCCTAAAATTAGGAGGCATACAAAATTGTATAAGGTCAGATTTTGCATATTATACCAGCACAATAATCATTAAAGAATAGGAGTGGGCGTAAATAATTATAATACTTTTATTTTACTTAATCATCACTTGACAATATTCCTTTACCGTCCCTGTTCGCTAATAACGGTAGCGGGCTCGTACAGTGCACTCACTGTGTAATCTCAAGTGTCAAAACACAGATTTCCATGGCAAACCTTAGCACATAGCATAGTTGTGATTTCACAATTAGAACTGCCTAATTATGTAACCTCTGCGTTGTATGTTACAGCCTCATGTCAGTAGTTCACACGGCCTGGTTTTCCGTCCGTGAGAGGAAGAAGTCATGAACTTTGCATTACCATGAGATTCTTGTAAGCAAAAATAGCTGAGAACTGTATGTGATCTGTACATTTTTAAGGCAAGATACTAGAGATCTACCTACTGATTCGATGTCCATAAAAGCTTCTTTTTCATTACATATGGGCAAGATTGGGCAGGGGGGAGCTTAAAAGCTGAAAGAAAGTCCCCTTTACCCTCCCAAGCAGGATCTCCCCTTCCATTGCTGCCATCTTAACCCGGTCTTCTTCCAAGTTATACATCTTTGTCCATCTCAATAAGCCATTCATGCAATTCATGCAAGAGCTGAGTCAGTTTTAGCACCCAGGCATACTGAGATTTTATATTTTATAATGTAGTCTATTTTACTACAATGTAGTTGGCAAGGGATTTAATATTTTTCTTCCAAAAAACCTTCCTTGTAGCATTTTTTTTGGGTAATGTTCCACTTTGACTGGTCCCATTCTTGGAAGTTCAGTGGCCAAATATATTACAATTGGATTTTATTATCATTTCCCAACAATTCTCTAGTAATTGAGTATTGGTAAATATGATGTTTGGGTAGGCCTTAAGTGATCAAACATTGGGCCTGATTGAAGAAAGCTCTCCAAGACTGGAGATGATAGAATATCATAGGAGAATCTGGGTAATCCGGCAAACCTAGAATGGATTTGATATTAAATGGCAAATGTTTTCAATTCTGGACTGGATCCATGGTAGGTTCGATCATCCAGGTTCAACCTGGGAAACTCTACCATTGTAGATTCTATATGGAAACATACCTGTAAAGAAGAGGCTTGCCTCTCCAGGGGCCCATCTGCAGATTCCAAGAAGCTTGCACAGTTTCAATTGGTTGGACAGGTTGAGCACCAGTGATGATGGGTAATCCAAGGCATATGGCATGGATCATTTAGGAGACTGTGTATGTAAATGTAAGTATAATGTCTCTTTTATTGCAGCTATGTATTTATAAGCATCATAACCGTGTGCTGATGGGGCCACTTGAATATGTTCTACTCCATCTAATACTAAAAATAACATTTAGACTTTGCATATATTTTGCCATATTACATCTGCTGAGCCATCCAAGGTTCAATGTACATCTTATCATTTCTATAATGGCCATGGATTTTTTATTCCTTTATTAGGTGAACTTGCATCTAAACAACAATGACACAGCCTAAAGATCCATTTATCAAAGAAAGAAAAAACAAGCATATTTTTTAATTATCCTAATTAACCGGCTTTATAAAACAAGTATCTTGATGCTGTCATGACAACATGGATGACTACATTTCCAAAGCATTCCTATAACCGACCATTCGGATAAATTCTTGTTAATTACCGCTAGCGCATTCCTTGGCTTTGATCATAATTGGGGGTAATGCCGGGAAGGTCAGATTTTACGACGGGTGAATGTGACTGTATTTTCTATATTTTATTTTTCTATTTTTAAGCCATGATGATTAATGCAGAATGACCAAGGAGATACTTTGTATCATCTGCAGAAGGACAAGATGTAAGATCTGCGCTGAAATCTTTGTGATCCACGATTCTGAAAACAGCAGCAAGAAGAGTGAAAAGAAATGATGCCCATGAAATGAGTTTCACAATGGTCCAATTAAGACCAAGAACCGTGACAACCGCTCAGAAAACGTTCAAAGAACCTGGGCGGGGGCTTTCTGTAGATATAAAAAAAGAGGCCCTGTCAAGTATTTATGATATGACTCAAGCAAAATGAATAAAATAGAGCCGAGGTAAAGAAAGAAGAAAGAGTGTTCGGCTTTGATGATCTGTTACTATCGTAGCTGAATGGAGAAAAAAAAAAGAGAAATGTTCAACTTCAATCAATGATTTAATCTAAGAAAAATATATATAACGCAGAAGGCCTGCCACCAACCTGAAATAAAACCGTAATTTTGTTCTTAGTCTTTTATGCCAGCAAATTACTTTTTTTCTGGATGTTAAATTGAGTGGTAGGCTTGGATTCCAGGCAGAGTTTCTTCATTAATAGTAGGTAATATTAAAACGAGATGGGTATTTAAAGAATCTGGCTCTGAAATCTCCTGTTAGCTTTAACATGGTAATGTAATGTAAAAGCAGTTCTTAATGTGTGTTTAATATCTGCATTATAATGTTACCACGAAGAGCCCAGTCCAGGGATAAGGCATTGTCCCGAGCAGCTTTATTACCCCATAAACAAGGATCTTCAAGGTAGGATCCCTGCAACTGAATAACAAATAATGTTGAAATGGCATTCAGATGTTAATGAGGACCTTTCACTTAGCATTTTCCTTGTATCACTATGTGTCTGAAAATTCAATCTTTGGAATGTCTTCCTATAGGCTTTGGTCACCTTTGGAATGCCATTGGTTTTCAGTTTTACTAAAGACAGACTTTGCCTTTTCAATATTGTTCTGATATGGAAACGAACAGTTAATGGGCATTGGAGATACCATTTGGTGAAGGTTCCTGGGCAAAGTCTTCTTTAAAGGGATACTTTTATTCTTGGCTCTCTTTAAAAGAACATGACTTTTGCAATGCTGGAACTTTTTAATATGGGAGCCAAGAAGTTTACTCAGTATGGGGCCCAGAAATGTCTGATGGTGGCCCAGTGCTGACCATCAATGGGAGTGGAAGTGTGAAGGTTTGGATTTCATCCTTGAAAGAAGGAAAGCTTTATAACCTTTTACAATGAGTATGAAAAGGAAAAGAAAAAAAAAAAGAAAATAAAACGTACAGCCAAACAAAGTAAGATCGTAACGAAATTGTAAAGTCTGGAAAGCCCCCAATAGCTTCCTGGACAAAAAAGTCCCATTGTCCATGGGATGAGTTTCTTTTTTTCTGTAAGTGAATTAATTAACAATAAAATCTTGTAGCTTTAATTAAACGGAGCGTCATTGGTAATATATGTTCTCCTTATTAAACACCTGAACAACTGTATGTAATTTAAATTCACAGAAAGACCCTTTCACTCACCGGCCTTTGGTATAAATGAGAACTGGATGAGGTCCTGCTGGACAAATGTAAGGAGTAACCTTATCCGCTGCAATGTGATTACCTGACTATTAAATTTCCTTGTGAAAGGAAACTCGATATTGTGGAGGTATAATAGGCGAACATAACATCCTCCACTCGCTATGGCTCTGCGGACTGAGGAAATGTATGGGGCTCGAGATCCCTGAGATTAATTATCTCCTGCACGCGCTGTAAACTCACAGGTTTTTTGCTTTCGCAGTGTTAAAATTTTTCAATGCTTTTTGTAGTAAAGAAGAAAGTCAAAAACCTGGCAGCAGGTTAAAATTAAAGCTGCACTTAATGAATAAAAAAACAGCAAAAATCATAAACAACACATCTCTTTATGTAAGCTTGTGATTTGTTTTAACATGCCATTTAGCTCGTTTGACTCACTTGCAATGATCTCTACAACAAAGCATAAAGTGGGGGAGGGAAAAGCAACATAAGGAGCCAATTATTGTGTTGCATTTTTTTTTCCTGTCCAATCACAGAATGAGAAAGAGACCTGAAACTGCACCAAAGAAAGGCCTGGTTTCCCTCCCTGCCAGACTGTGAATACAAATTATTTTGCAGGTAGCTGCCCCTATTTATGTATTACATCTTATTTTTTAGCTGTCTACCCCTCCCTACCCAGCATTTAGTGTTCAGTACATTTTTTTTTTGTTCGATTAGAAGGTTTGTTAAACCTTGGCATGGGTTTGTATAACACGCTTACGTCGGTCCCTTATTTATTTTTACTCCGGCAGTAGCAGCCATGTGCATAATTAACAGACATGATCACAGTTGACAAATGCTGAAGGAAACTGCTAAAGCTTGTAAACAGAAATGTTTTACTACGCGTTTCGCTACTACTCAATTTATTCACATCATCTGCAAAAACTAAAAATAAACCTCGGGTGAGATTTTGCACGGCTTGCTTAAGAGCCAGAAGGTGATGATGCACAAATCACAAATTGTCTTGTCATACCTGTATGGAGATCTGCGGGTGTTAGGAAGAGGTGGTTTGCCACATAGGAAGTGTTGCATTTTTCTGAAACTCTTCAGTGTAATTGCGAAGTTAAATCACACAGTTCCTAAAACTGGGGCAAGGGGTAGAGTCACAGGAAGGGTTTATGGGATGGGGTAAAATCACAAAAATGAAAAAGAGAAATTGGATGGGAGGGGGTAGAATCACAGAGGTTACTGGGGACCATGGGATCGGAGTCACAGAGGCAAAAGGTTATTATTAAGAGGGGACTGTAGGAGTGGAGACGGTGAAGTTACAGGGACAGAAATGGATTTTGGCATGGTGGGGGGTTGAGTTACAGAGGCAAAAGGGGACTAAGAGACAGGGGTTTGAGTTATGGGGGCAAAAGGGGAATATGGGATAGAAAGAGTAGAGTCACAGAGGCAAAAAAGACTATGAGATGGGGGGGGGAGGGGGATAAAGTTACAAAGATGGGAAAGGGCTATCAGAAGAAAAGAGAAGGGGATTTTGGATTGGAGACGGTAGAGTCACATAGACGAGAGGGAGATTTTGGATTTGAGAGGACTATAATGAGATGAAATGAGAGGGGACTAGGAGATGGGGCAGAGTCACAGAGATAAGAGGAAATTATGGGATGAGAAGGGGTAAATTCACCCATGTAGTAGGGGCTATGGGATTTGAAGGGGTACTGTCAGACATCAGTGAGGGCCATATGATGGAGGGGGGAAGTGTTACAGAGGCAAAGGGGTACTATGGATTGGAAGGGGCAGAGTCAGAGAGCTAAGAGGGGATTATAGGTAAGGAGGGGACAATAGATTTACATTCAGGGGACTATGGGGGATATGAGGGGTAAAGTTACATAAGGTAGAACAGTCTGATAATGATTTTGGACATAATAGAAATACCATTATGTCCATTTTCTTTTGTGTTAAAATAGAATAATCATTTTACTTCACTGTGCATTTTTGCAACACAATGTCCACAGAGTTACTAACTTTCTTATTCTTTGAGTTTCCTTCAAACTGTTTAAAAGATGAAAGGTAGCCTTTCAATAGATTCTATGGGTTACAATGCATGTACTTTCATTGTGTCATGCAAAAGATATGGCTCTGCAAGGCTCTAAGTGTATTGTTAAAAGAAGCAAATCTGAATTCTAAGTAACATTTCTAAAGAGCACCTCTTCTGGCACAGCTGTAACCACAAATAGGGGAGTAGGCAGGGTAATGGAAGTTCCTTTTCAATCCACCACAGCAGACTGTGTAACTAATCGGTGTTCGTCCCCCTCTCTTTCAATGCAAAATATTTCCCAGACGAGAAATAAAGACTTCAAAACGCACCTTCCATCCATCCGTCCAATTCATAAAGCCGCAAAGTCCATCTGCCCCACTCGGTCCTACAGATGGAGCTGCACCATACAATGTGTTGGATATGGTATATCGCTAACTGTGCTGGAGGTGACGTGTTATGTATCCACATGGCTCCCAACCCTGATGCAGGGTAGTAATAAAAAAAATAGCCTCAAAAAATTATAGAAGAATGCTAGGAGATCCAGGTGCAAAGCTTTAGGGAAAGTATGTGTAATGCAAAAGTGGCAAACACATTCCAAACACTTGAAAATCAAGAAATTGTTATCATAGACATTCGGGATTTCCTGGCTTTTCAACAAAGTAGATAAAAAATTTCTATCACTGATAATCAGTTAACTTGGTAATTTATAATATTTGTAAATGATATTTGGTGATCCTGTTATGGGAAAGTTTATTCAGGTGGCTTCCAATGGAGACCACTAATTGTCATTTTCTAAATGGATTTTGTAGAAATAGTCCACTGTTGTCACCATCTCTGTGCCAAATGTGGTCATTGGGAAGAATGTAACCCCTTTGGATAGCCAACAGGATCATTGGTGTCAGTGGTATCTGACCTGAGAGGTCCAAAATGCTCATGGCTCAAGGAACCTCTTGCTGCTGTACATTTCTTCTTGTCTACATGCATTCCAACAATGGCTGCATACCATTTCTCCGGAGGGGGACATCAGTAGACCATGCTTACATGATGGGCCTGATTTATCAAAGCTCTCCAAGACTGGAGAAAATAGATTGGCATGGGACAACGTGGGTGGTCCAGCAAACCTGGATTTCTTAAAATCATTTGCTACTATTTGGCAAATATTTTTAATTCCAGGTTTGCAGGATCACCCAGGTTCTTCCTTTATATTCTAACTTCTCCCGTCTTGGAGAGTTGTACGAAATCAGGTCCAATGTGTGTTGAAATGGTAATTTGTAGTCTTCAATAGAAGCCTGTGAGACAACACAAGAATGTAAGTGGGAAATAGCGTCAGTGTTGTCATCTCCATGAACATGGACCCTCATGGTGGGATCAGCAAGAATTATAATATTTAGGTCAGTTTTTATAATGAATTGTAATGACTTTAAGATTTACTGATTGCTTTTATATCTTTACATCATATATTTATCAAAATAGGAAAGTCCCACAGTAGGGAGTTCACACTAGAAATAGCATTGTAACAAGTTTAAACCTGCTCTCTTGTACAAATCTCTAAGTAGTTACAATTTGTCAACAATCACAATGCTATCAAAGACTAAGGTTGATGAAAATGCATTTATTCTCCAGTCTGTAAATCCCACAAATCTCTCATAACTGTCATCACCGTCACTCACTAATACAAAAAGACAGCCCAACGCTTCAAACGCTGTGCCGAAAGGGGAGGTCTGTGCGTTCCTCGGCTTTGATGTGGCGGATGGCCCTACAAAACGGCTCTTAAAAGTACAGCACTATTCAAAGGACAATATTAATAATTAAAAAGGCAGAAGCCCAGGATCACAGGCCCCTTGAGAACCAGTGATAATCTCTTTCACACAACAAACATGCCTTCATCACACAATTTCATGAGTGACTCTTTATTCACAGAAGACATCACAGTTATTTCTCATGGGACATGAGAGAGATGGGGTGTGTTTGATTTTTTTTTTTCACTTGGAAGAACACAATGGTCCTTTAACTCTAAAACAAAGACTTCTAACAAAGTTTTAATTGCTATGAACTAATGGAGGCAATCTGCACATCCTGTAATTAAATGGGACTTGTGTGGTCAGCACGCTACGGGGCTGGAAACTTGACAAAGTTTTCACTTTTAATGAGAAAGCAAGACCCTTGGAACTTGCGCCAAGAGACCTAGGGGCTTCTAGTCTCAAGGTGGCTTTGGGTTAATATAACTGTTCCTTTAATAAGCAATTGGTAAATTATGCCAGGTGAAGAAGGGCACCATCTCCAAATCATGTACCCCAGGAGGCACTTGTTTGATTGGTGCTTTCAGATTATTGTTGACGATGGGTTGCTAATACTTTGGTAAATATGACGTTTTGTAAGCTTTCCTAGTAAAAAGTTGGTGTTGTTTCTCCTTCTCCTGCCCATGTAGTTTTAGAATCCAGTTTTAAACTTTTATTAAAAATACGATCCCACCATAAAGGTCCCAAATGGATTTCCAATCCAGACTACGGTGCTTGCTATACCCATACAAACACCATTGGTTTAGCATACGTACACACTTTTTAATTTGTATTGCTGGAAAGATCATTTGTTATTGTTTCCAGTGACAAAAGAGGGACAGGTGAACGAAAGAGCTCTGTACACACAGCGGCACTTTGCTCTATGGTGAGGGGAGGAGGGGAGATTAACTGAGCGGCACCCCACTGTGCTCTTCTCCATTGACTTGTACAGCGGTCATTCATGGATTTGTCAGGATGAATCCATTAATTACAATAGGTGACCATTGTATGCATGTCAGTATCTCTTGAGACAAGCCTGACCTTTCATCTGACTTACTCTGTACATAGCCTTATATTGATCCTTTATGATTCCTTTGTGTACAATGACTGTACAGAAAGGCTGCAGAGCAGGGAGAAAAGGAGGGAGGTAGCTGCATTGTTATACAATCATACAACAAAAGCAGTTCTTAGCAGGTGCTCATTAAGAATCCAACATAGTAAATTGCAAACTACTTCTTCAATGAGATCGAAAGACACATTCAATAATGATAATTTTGGGCGAGAAAAGCTAGAACCTCCATGGACCCCCAGGATGCAGTGCCATTGCTGATTTCGTAGGCATGGCCAATGTTATGACGTCTATCCTGAACAATAATGTACAGCTGCCATGAAGGTGCATTACCTGCACTGAGATCCAACAAAGAATAATAAAAAATTAAATACTTAAAATAAAAGGAAATATTATTCATTTAATGTCATTGGATTGAGGTTCATATCCACTCAAGCATAACACATTGGACGTTCCCAAAATCTTCCTGTACTCCCCAGCCATTCTCACCATTCATTTTCTTCCATCTCTCTTTAAATGAAAATTCTGCAATGCACTATTAACAATGCAGGTTTTTGTTCTCCTTGGCGGTAAATATTCCCAACAACCACCATAGATTAGACAAGAATAAAAAAGAAAAAAAAATATGTTTTAGTCTCGTCAACTTTTCCCTCTTTATTTTAATAAATCTTGTTCGCCCTGCTTTAATCCGTAAAACCATTTCAAAGTCCATTACACACAGTGTGACGTTATAGGTCAACGGGAGGAAAAAAAAATTGACAAATGTATTTATTTTTGTAAAAAGTGCCATTGTGTTAATAGATAGGACAGCGACTGAATCCATAGAGCCTGCAGATGTCTAACCGCATCAAGAAAACGCCAGAGGGTTTAGATTTAATAGCGTGCTGCGTACCTGACTTAGGGCTTGGTAATGCAGTTCTGTAGCACAAGGCTTTTTAAAGCCGCCCTGTAGCATACACCTGCCACTACAAAAGATGACATAATCCGACAGCCTCAATCCCATACTTTTTATTTTTTTCCTCTTCGATGGACTCTGTATAATATTTCCAGGAGCGGTAATGAAATGTGTTGTTCAGGGAGCAGAAAAGCAGATTTGACTTTTCATTTAAAGAACAACTAAAGCCACGTCCCTAATATGTCAAACAGACAACAACGCGCGCCATAGCAGATTATCTATCCGTGAGCAAAATGTTTAAAGGGGACCTGTCTGAATACAAATATGGAGGCTGTCAGTGTTGGTTTAATTTAGAAGGAGTCTGCCATTGTTATCCTTCACTGCCTGACGAGTTGGGGACATGCTGGGTAAAATTATTGGAGACTGGGGAAATTCTGGAGGAGAGTATTAGAGATGGGGACACGCTGGGTAACAATATTAGAGACTGGGGCATGCTGGAGAAGAATATTAGAGACAGGGGACATGCTGGAGGAGATTATTAGAGACTGGGGACATGCTGGGTAACATTATTAGAGACTGGGGGAATGCTAGAGGAGATTATTAGAGACTGGGGATACGCTAGGTAACATTATTAGAGACTAGGGACATGCTGGAGGATAATATTAGAGACTGGGGACATGCTGGGTAACATTATTAGAGACTAGGGCATGCTGGAGAAGAATATTAGAGACAGGGTACATGCTGGGTAACATTATTAGAGACTGGGGAAATGCTAGAGGAGATTATTAGAGACTGCTGACATTCTGGAGGAGATTATTAGAGGCTGGGGACATGCTGGAGATTGTTAGAGACTAGGGACATGCTGGAGAAGATTATTAGAGACTAGGGACATTCTGGAGGAGAATATTAGAGACTGTGGACATGCTGGAGAAGATTATTAGAGACTAGGGCTGTGGACATGCTGGAGAAGATTATTAGAGACTAGGGACATTCTGGAGGAGAATATTAGAGACTGTGGACATGCTGGAGAAGATTATTAGAGACTGGGGACATGCTGGCTAAGAATTTTAGAGACTGGGGCAATTCTGGAGAATATTATTAGAGACTGGGGACATTTTGGAGGAGATTATTAGAGACTGGGGACATGCTGGGTAAGATTGTTAGAGACTGCTGACATTCTGGAGGAGATTATTAGAGACTAGGGACATGCTGGAGATTATTAGAGACTGGGGACATGCTGAAGGAGAATATTAGAGACTGGGAACATGATGGGGGAGATTGGGATCACGTTACTACTGCCATTACAGCCCCTTTAGCATCCACTACCTCCCCAAAAACTCCTCAGTTATTGGTAATTTATATTCTTATTATTTATAATCTGATTTATTATAAAAAGTTTACCCAGCAGAAAGGATAAAAATAATTATTCTTCCTCACTGCCACTGAGTAAGCACCTAGGCAAAGGAAAATAATGACTACCTTCTGCTGGAACCAATGGACCACACAGCAAGTTCCAAAAGGCCCCAGAGAGCCCAGGAGCCACAGATTGGGCACCAGGGATTTAGATAATGTTTTTATCATTGATAGCATGACATTTCCATATCCATATTGCACACAAAGGTTTATCGCAGACACACTTTGCTTTTATCCTTTCTCTGTTCAGATGAAAGCAAAATATTTAAGTCTGGAGATGCAACCTTCCTATTGGAAATGCACATTACAGGACCGTGCTGAATATCCGATATGGAGTTTTAAATATCTCACAAGTAACGGACGAAACAAGCTGTGCACAAAATGGTCTTGTTTGCAGTGTTGTTTTATCGCCTGCTAATATTTATCTTGCAGTTTGCTGGGGGTCTCCTTTAATCCAGGGACCCCTCTGTGACGGCGAGATGGCGCGTCTTATCATGTCAGGAATGACACAAACTGTCACAGCTCAGGAATATCAATGGCTGGTGCAAATATATTTTGGAAGGGAACTTTTTTCTATTTGCTTTTATCTGCAGCATACCTGACCTAAAATCTGAAAATGACTTCCATAAAACAATATTATAATGTAGGAAATGTACATTTTTGTACCTCTTACATTGTAAGCTCTTCGGGACAGGGTCGTCTCCTCCTCCTGTATTTGTCTGCTATTTGCAAAACCTATTTATTGTACAGTGCTGCGTAATATGTTGGTGCTATATAAATCCTGTTTAATAATAATAATAATATATTAATATTAAATAATGATAAATTAATATGCAACAAGCTGATAGGAGCGGCAAGGAGCGTATGAGCCTGCTGCTTCTTTTTTTACTGTCCAGTCACAAGCTAGGGGAGGGACAAGACCTGTAAGTGTTACTGAACATCCGCAGAGTAAAGTCAGGTCACCTGCATATCAGACAGAGCTGTGTTGTGTGGAGGAGTAAATCTCAGAAACACAAATTACCGGCAGGTAAAACATCTCCCTAATATTTATTCAGCTGTTTGCATGAAGTTCACTGTAAACTGAAACTTACAAAAGAAAATCATCCGAAACCCAAGGAGAAAGAATAAATCTAAAAATAAATGAAAATGAACATGTACGTGTTCCAAATGGTAATGTTATGATAATTTGGGCTCGGACGTTCGGAACACAAGACAGACGCACAGAACGGGAAATGTCAATCCGTGAAAGTTTATGACATTTGTCACTACAAGGTCTGAAGTCTTCAGAATTATCTTACTGGTCATTTATATTCATTTGACACATATATTTATTGCAAGTGGCCAATCTTTTATTAAATTATTGTTATATTGTTGTGTATTATTGTTAAAAGTCTATTATTATCTCCTCTTGTTTGTTTTTTTTCCGATATTATAATTTTTCTGGAAGGAGAATTTGTTTTGAATACATTCAAATAACAGCAGACACCGAATATCCCTGTGACTGCCATGCAAATAATAATACGTGACCTGAATGTAATGTGAGATGGGCCAAAAAAAAATGATGAGTTTGAGAGGTTGGGTACGGGGTAGGGTGGCATTATTCTTTAAAATGTTGATTTATAAGCATTTTCAATAGCAAAGTGAATCCCTCTCTTGCAATAAGATGAAGCTCTGCTTGACCATCGTATTATGTGCAAGGAAAAATCCTCATTTGAGGTTTTCCTAGAACATCATTGGGGATTTTTTTGTGAGCTGTGTACAATTTCCCTTGCAAGGGGGTGATTCACTTTTCTTAGTTAACATTCTTTAGCAAATCAAAGCCAAGGTTTCCATTCATAATGCCCAATGAGGCACTTTTAAAGCAGAACTCACCCACCTTTATTCCATCGTAAAGCACTACCAACTTTCCTCCCGAAGATGAACATTGGCCATCTTGATTGGCTTTGCCAGAAGATGACGTAACTCCCGTACAGGAGCAGCTCAGCAAAATTTGCATTGGCAATCAGGAAGGTAAGGACAGTTATTGCAGAAGAGACATCTACTTTTGTGCCATAATACCTTGATTTGAATTGCCTATGGTAAAAGCAGGACTTTAGCCCTTGCATGTGCATGTGTTAAGACTTAATGCATGCATTCCTTAAGTGGGTTCTTCAATGCACAATCCTCACCTGCAATAATTTTGGCAAAAGTTTACCACCAAAGTCATGCTGTGCCTTGGCATTGCATAGGCGCATCCAGATCAACTGTAAATGCACATTAGAGCACCATTTAAAATGGATGGCAGAGCATGCACAGTGTGGAGCAAACCGTTACCAATGTAACCAGTGATCACCACTATAGTTATCCAGAACTTTAAATATTTGTCCACCCAAATCCCATATTTTAGCTACTAATCAAGAAATCAACCCAAAGCCTTGGTATATGTGTTGGGGGCTCCAGTATAAAGATTTATGATTTAGCTCTTAGATTTGCACAGCTGCTCCATCAGGAGGGGATGCCTCTGTCCCAGTTGGCTCAAATTTGATGATGATGGAGACTCGAGCCGGAAGTTCAGGGACACCCAATTTCTCTAAAACTTCCAATAATCAAAACTTAAATCTATATCACAAAAGACACTAAGATCTCCAGCCCTCTAGCCCTCAGCTCTAAATAAAATATGACTTTGCAGGGTATCTGTTCCTTTAAGGCCACTTTAAAGCCATCCTTAAACGTCGTTGAATTTATTTCCAAACCATCAAAAGTTCCAAAATTAATTGCAAGCCTTCAACACGACACAAAAGCAAAATTTTCATCCTCGCCAAGTCACAATATCTTTGATTGATGACGTTTTGCTATTCAGAGTGAATTTTCAGAGATGCGTATTCAGATAAGTGGGGCATTTTTGTCCTGATTACGGAACCCTTGCTGAACTTCAGCTCAAAGAGCCGTTAAAAGCTTTGATTTTACAATTCTAAGTGCTGGGAATTTGTAATGCTGTTTACTCACCTTTTCTTACATTTTTTTGAGTCTATAGGCGGCAATTGCACGTTAATCATTCCAGTTTTGCTACATTTGAATCGGTTCTGTGAATTCTGATTGCATGGTAAACACGAGCAACGGACGGAAAACCTGAAAACTAAAAGAGTTTAACAGTAAAGTTTATTTTTAGTGATAAAGGCGGCATAAGTGTGGTCTGGTTTCCTTTTTCAGCCATCTGATGCAGATTGCCCTCTGTTGCCTGCACTCAGTCAGGGTGTTGGCTTCAGATTTCACTTTTTTAAATGGATATATTTATATGTTAATTTCATTTTGTTTAGCATTCTCTTTATCTGTATTTCTTATGTATTTGATCATTTTTGGGTTTTGTTGCAATAAAACAAACAAAAAACTAAGGAGGGGCTTTTGGCACTGGAACGGGTCAAACCACTTCTATGGGTGTCTAATTAATCTCTGGGCTGGCCCAGCTCTTCCTTTGCTCCCCAAACCTCCCTACAGTTCTTTTTGTGTTGGTGCCGGGCAGGAGAGATGGGAAATACTACAGAATACTAAAGGATAAGCAACATCTCTGGGGCTGCTGATATCACAACCAGTGACCTCTAGCTAAAACACTTTTAGGAACAGTCCTAGTGGGGACATGAGCAAAAGTCCTCACATGTCCCCAAACTATCCAAAAATAATGTATTTGATTCCATTCCACTTTAATTCTTCCAAGATAGGACAGAGCATTCAGCATTACTATATTTAAGGCAGTAATTTAGTTTTGCTTTGAAAATTTTGGATCAGGCAGGTTCAGGGACAAGGGATGTTCCTTCTGCAGTAAAACATATTTACTTGCCTGATCAATATCTTTATCAGCTTTCTGTGTGCAAGGTACACCAGCATTCTGCAGGGCTGCCAGGACTGAATGAACTTCTGTGCCCATGCCTGGGGGTCATACCATCCCAGCCTCGCCAAAGATCAGGAACCAGGAAGGGGGTAAGAAGAAGGCGGTGGTGCCCATGGCGGAATGAGAATGGGTGAGTGTATTTGAAAGCTTGCAATTAGGCAGGTAAAGGTATTTTATTGCAAAAGAGACATCACTTACCTTTTTCTGCAATAAAGGACTTGACTGGTTGCAGTTTTTTTAGGATTTATCTCCGCTTTAGGAAAATGTACAAGTAAACTATAGGAAGAATGTGGGAAGACTTTTCCTTTAAACTTGGTGCTCTGAGCAACGCAACAAGGAGTCCGTAATTACAATATGTTGACCTTCAAAAAAGAAAATTTCTTATTATCATAATTTTGGCCTTAAACATTGTAAAAGGTCATCGGATGAATCTCCATGTAGCAAACTCCTTTTTTACAAAAAAACATTTTTAATAATATCTTCATTAGCTTTTTGTGGCCGGTAAAAAGCAGAGTTCAGAGCAGCATCAAACTGTCTATTGGAACGACTAATCAATTTATCAAAGACAACAAATAAATCAGTGAATCTCTCGGCATGTCGCTAATAAATAGAAAACAGCGTGAGGAAGCCTCAGTGAAATGAATCATTAATGTGTTCTTTGGAGAGGCCGGGAGCGCAAGTGGGGAAAAATATTAAAAAAAAACACCCCACAATCACATTATAAAGTCAAAAAGATGAATAAACAAGATTGATTAATCCAGAAGTGGACAGAATGTTTTCTTTAATCATGGTGCAAAAACAAAAATTAAAAAGAAATAGGGAACTGAGTAAACTTGTTTTTTTTAATGTTTGAAGAGAAGTTAACGTGAACCCTGCACTGCAATGCAAATTTTACATATGCCGCCCATCCCCTGTGCACAAATCACTGCAATGGGGGAAATTAAAGAAAAAGAAAATATACATTGAAAGAAAAAGCAAAACAATACTAACCTCACTCCTGTATCCCGGACAATTCTTGACACTGTCACTGGATCTCACAATTGGATTTTCGGAAAGCTAGGGATCCCAAACCACAGAAGCTGTAGGAGTGTGGCGGCCGCGTCATTGTAACCCAACTTTTCAGCAACGACCCAAAAACAGCCGGCTGGTTACTGAAAATTGCCGGGGGCTGGGCCGGGGAGGACACTGCAAACCCTTCCAAAGGACACGACTGTATTGTACATGAACATGTTCTTTCAAGATTTGGGTTCCTCAACTTTCACATAATCCCTGTGAGGTCGCCACCTGTCCTGCAGACTAGGGGTGATATCCTTCAAGTTGTAATTGCCAATGGAGATACCCTTCAGTTACAATTGCCAAGGAAGATACCTTTCAATCTATGCATGCCAAGGGAGATACCTGTCAGGTTGTGATTGCCAAGGGGTATACCCTTCATGCTATACACGTCAAGGGTGATACCCTTCAGACTATGCAAGCCAAGGGAGATACCCTTTAAACTGGGATTGCCAAGGGAGATACCCTTCCAGCTGTGATTGCCATAGGACACATCCTTCAAAGTTTGATAGTCAGGGGAGATACCCTTCATGCTATGCATGTCAAGGGCGATACTCTTCAAGCTCAGATTGCCAAGGGAGATACCCATCAAGCTATGAATACCAAGGGAGATAACATTCAAGTTCTAATTGTCAAGGTAGATGTCCTTCAAGCTATGCATGCCAAGGGTGATACCTAGTATCTAGTATACCTAGATAAACTAGTATTGCCAACGGAGATACCCTTCCAGCTCTCAGTTTCAAAGAACACATCTTTTAGGGTTTGATATTTAGGGGAGATAACCTTCAAGCTATGCATGCCAAGGGTGATACCTTCAAGCTGTGACTGCTTTTCAGGAATGGAGAGATAATAAAGGAGCTTCGGACCACATCACATCACTATTGTAATGGGGAGCCCATTGTCATGAAGGATAATGAGAAGCCATCTCAGACTTTATTTCACATGTGAATGCACAAGTGATTCATGTATGTTTATTATTTGATGTATTTATGGTGTTCAATATGGAGGTGGTGGAGATATTGAAGATTGCGGTTTGATATTTTATGGAGTGTAGGAAAGGGCTGATTAAACCAATAGGGTTTGTCCACCTTCAAAATCTAAAATCCCTCTAAAAATGAAGGAGCCGACGTTTCTTGTGTCCCAATCATAACCCGGTGGGAGGCCAGCATCCTTTGACAAGATCTATTTTCTCTCTCCTGTGTTTGAAAAGCAGATTTCCTTGCAAATAGCTCCATTCTGAATGTCCCGACAATGGTATTTGTTGCCCGGTGATGGAATTGCTGCAAGGTGGCATCTAACTTGTGATGGAGCGAACAAGCCTTTCACTATACTGTGCCGATTTACATGCCAAAGGCTTCTCTGTGTCCTTCTATTCACAGCCCGAACGACTTATTTGCACAGCTGATTCTACATACAGAGACATTGTTACCCTATACTGTTATATAAGCAGGTGCAGGAGTCACCGCTGAGATAAACACTCCAACTTCACGCTTTATGCGCTCGTAAACTTTAACGTTTTGTTGACCGTATGTTTGGGAGACGGGGATAGGGATAACTGCTAGAGAATTCCATATTTAGGGTCTAACTAAAGGTTGTTTGGTGGATTTTGAAAGACAAAGAACAAGGGGTAAAGATCAGAAGCACCAGAAATACGAAATCCTTTGCAGATAGTAGACAGCTGCAAGCACGGAAGACAAATGTGCAAACCTAATGATATACGGCAAAAAGAGGTCGCATGCGCTACCCCCCGGCAAACAGAAAAGTCATGTAGATATATTTGTAAGGACACGGGGGAAATTTATTTATTAATTTTTTACATTCTTCACCTCTGTGCTATCAATCTCCTGCAGCTTATTAAAGCAACTTTTTCTATACGTACTCCATTTATATGGCCACATGGTATTTCTCAGGGTGGGTATGCCAATGGACTATACCTCTGTGTGCTAAACTAGAAAATCTTTTACCCAATGTCACCCTGTCTGGTGACTTCTGCATGATTGTAAATAAAAAGTAAACCTGTACCTGGTTTGGGGACCCAAGCAGCCAATTCTTGAGTGGCCTGGTGGTCATGTAAAATATTGAAGTGTACCTGTTTCAACATGTGGCAGCTGCGTTCATTTTCATAGTTCAGGCTAGGGACATTTTTAGCATGCACAGAAATTACCTGTTGATCCTGCAAGAATTGTGTCCTGTGAGCTGAAAACACAATTTTTGTACAAGCTACTGGTCTCATATATCCATATAATAAATAAGAATAAGGGCAGACATGTCTCAAGTCGGGACTGTCAACCGCAACTCCCTCCATAGATACAGTGGGGAAGCGAGCATTGATATGGGACAAGAAGAAGTTGCTGGTAGGATCAAAAAAGAGGAAAGCCTGAAAAATTAAAACTAATGCAGCTACAATACTAAAAGACTAATATGCTGCAATATATCCCATTTTTTTTTTTTTTTAGATTTGCTTTAAATACGTGGCAGTTTGTTTTGGCAATCAAACTTTTGATTCCAAACTGAAGAGCAATTCAAAATATCAAATGATTCCACTGCCTATAAGATGATGAAAAAAAAAAAAAAAAAACATACCTTGATCAAAGATGCGGGAAAAATTGACAAATTGCCTTAGCTTATCCCCATTTAAATGTCATTTCAATTTGATGGCAATTAAAGCGTCATGCAATGGAGAGCGCATCTGATCGATCCAAACTCAACTCCCTTTATTCTAAATTCTGGCGAATGATTGAAATTGTGAGTGTTAAATTGCTGATATTTTTGTAATTATTTTCAGTTCATAACAACCAATCAAAATGTGTCAGTCTTGAGTAAATTGAATTCTGATTGGTTTCTGTGGGTATAGTAGTGCCATGCATTGCTTATTCAATACACTGGTTGGGATCTACACATTGATCCCATAGGAATGACAAGCTGATACATTCAGGAACAATAAATTCTAAATCAGTGGTGGACATAGCCAATAGTGGGGTCCTGTGCAGAACTGATTGAGGGGCTCTTGTTGGGGCTGAAAAGGGTCCGGGGCCCTTGTACAGCGGCACACTTTGCACCCCTCATGTTGCCCATCTTCCAAATTATTCATGCACAAAACTTATCTTTTGTGATATTCTTTCTCCCAGTTTTGCCATTAACCACTTGATTTCCCCTTGCTAACGGTTTCTCTTTACTGCCTCAGGGCGTTTTATGCAAATGTACAAAAAATCCAGTACCACCTTCCCCTTTTTTTTCACCTTAGACACACAATATGGGACTTTTAAGGTCTTAAGCACTTCTTTCATTACAAGGTATGTAACAATGCAATTTGTTCATATTCTATGCATAATGTGTTTTTTTCACTACGCGTTTCGCCTTACCTGCACCTAAAAAGTCCCATAACGTTTGTCTAAAGAGTTTTATGCAAATATAATGCTACCATACTAGGATTCATCAGTCATAAAAAGGACTTCCTGCTGACTATTTATAAACACATCAAACAAATCAAGACGTGGGATATTTTGTTAAAACAAAACATTCTAATTGTGCCTTTTATAAATCAAATCAATAAATCATATCTGATATACAGCGGAAGAAAAGGGGATTTGGAGAAAGGAAAATGGATTTCCCTGATCCAAGAAATATCCATTTGCCATATGGGATCAGGATTTTTATTTCCTGTTGGAAAAAATTGAACTAGGCTTTATAAAAAATTTATTTTACCTTCCTCTGGGTTAACTATGCATAAATGGTTCTATATGAGAAATCTGGTTTGCAGTATGATTTTTTGTCTTTATGGCTGAACTTGATTGACTTTTGATGTCTTTTTCAACCTACAGTTTTGGCCCATAAAATTAATATGTTCGTCACGGTGGTTCTATGCACTTATCAAGCTGATTTTCTTTATAAAAATCTACCAGGGATCCTAAGATACATGGTTGGGGTTGGTAGGACTGGCAGCTAAGAGAACATTTTGCAGCTATATCGTCTCCTTCATAGGTATTTTGGCTTTGTATTTAGCTGGTTGCCTGAAGTTCAGCTTTACCAGAACAGAAAGGTTAAAAAAGGTTAAAAAAAAAAAAAAAAAGTAATGTTCCAGAACTCTCTGTTCTTTCTATGCAAAGTAGCATTTCACTATGTAAATGACTCCTAGTGACGGGGTAAATCCTTATCATCCATGCAAAACTGTCCTGGTCCTAACCTGAGCCCGTCCGGGGAGCTGTATTTGCATGCTGCATGTGTTTTTAGTTATCTCCTAATAATCACAAACAGATCCTCTACAGATAAAAAATAAAACAATTTTACAAAAAATTCAGCAAGGTTACTGAACACAAACCTGGCTGCTTTATGGGGACAGTGGATGGAGCTGCATTGTGTTAATCTTCTTTATACCTGGCTATGTACTGAGCTAGTTAATATTTTTGTAGGGGTCAACTACTGAGTGCAAACAAGCTATAATTATGCCCCACAGTTGCCCCTTCATTATATCTGGTCAGAAGCCTCCATTTATTGAATCTGCCTTCAGCCTCTACTTTATTAAATCTACCCTCCAGCCTCCTCCTAATTAAATCTGCTCTACACCCTTCTCTTTGATTAATCTGCCCTGTAGCCTTCCTATAATTACATCTGCCCTACACCTTTCTCTTCAATAAATATGCCCTTCAGAAATTACAAACTCTGATATCACTGAACACTGTGAGCTTCTTGCAATGTACATTTGAGTCTGCAGCAAGTCAGGTAGTGCTCCGCCTTACTTTCTGGCTGGGGGATGTCCAACATCATCTAGCCGCTCCCTCCCCAGCCTAACTGCTCTGGGCCGCACTTTGTCTTTACTGGATTTCAGCCCTTCCAATCATGGAGACTCAGCATCATATAGAGGTATGATCACAGCTAATTTTTTTTGGAAAAGCAGCCATATTTGCACCCAAGCATGGCGTTTCCAGAACAAAAGCCAAAAGGCAGTTGGAAGACACAACACCCAGAGATCAGGTAAGTCCCGTTCCTCACGTCAAAGCTTCATTCAGAACAGAACATGAAAACTTTATTTTTGGAATGTTTTTATGGGAAAGTGGCTGCTTTGTAAATATGAGAGTTAAAAAGGAGGCCAGTGTCCCCAGCAGCTTCGCCACTTTATGAGGAACGCCTCCCCTGGGAAGGCATTTTTTTCAAGATGTGCAATTGCTCAACTAAAATCTTCACTCATTAAACAGCCACTACACATCACAACAAGCGCCGCGTTCCCTGACTGACAGGTGGCCATTGTAGAGAAGAGTTCCGTACCGTGCTGTGCTTGAAGTGCCGCACGCACCGCAGATAAGCATATGCCATAGCGGGATGTGCAGATTGCTCTGATTTCTGCTGGAGCAAAAAATAATGAGGCCACGGCACAACAAACACATTGGGGGACCCAACCGCCAAAGTGAGCGGCAAGTCTGTGATTCATTCACAATGGTGGCACCTAAAGCTTTTTCTAATTCATTGCAATCTGATGCTGAGACTGTACGTTGAATCAGTGTCGGCTAATCAGCACTACACAGAAGTACACAGTGCATTCAGTCTAACACTGAGGACGTGCTTACAAGAGGAGATAGCATAGACAGGTCCACGTTTACATGAATCAGCTCCTTCCGGTACTATAAAAAAGCTTGAGATAGGGAATTGACAACATTATATTTCACAGGGTAAATGGTGCCTATGCAGTAAGGCAGACAGAAGTGGTGTCTGGAGTCATTGGTATTTCAGGTGTTAGCGGTTTATATACATTTAGGCTCTAACAGTTTCTATTACTTCAAAATATATGTGATAAAGGATAAGTCCAACCAAAGCCGAACAATTCAATATTGATAGTCCTTTGGATAATAGGTCCTGTTGGTTGGATGTGGCTCCATACACATGCTTTGCTCAAAATGAGGGATTCCCAGCCATTCCTGCATTTAGTTACCAGGTCTACACACCTATTGTCCCCATTATGAGGGGCTCCCCCATCCGAAATCTAAGTTTCCAGGTCTGTACACCTATTGTCCCTATAATGAGGGGCTCCCCCCATCCAGGAGCTAAGTTTCCAGGTCTGTACACCTATTGTCCCCATCATGAGGGGCTCCCCCCATCCGAAATCTAAGTTTCCAGGTCTGTACACCTATTGTCTTCCTAACCATTGAAGCATTGGGTTCTCAGGTCTGCACACCTGCTGTGCCCATTATGAGGAGCTCCCATCATCGTTTTGCTGTGTTCTCAGGTCTGTACTCCCGCTGTGCCCATTAGGTAGGGTTATCAAACATTCCTTCATTGCAATCATCGCTCTCTAGCCCCACTGTTCCCATTTTAAGGGACTCCCTCCATCCTTGTAGTGAGTTCATGGGTCTGCACACCCACTGTGCCCATTATGAGGGCCCCCAAACCATTGCTGCACTAAGCTTTCAGTCTGCACATCATCTATACATTATATTGGGCTCCCACAAATTTGGAGGCCCAAAATTTGGAATGATAATTTCAGAATTTTTGCTAAATTTTGAAAAAATAACATGCTGACTCACCTAAAAGGTAAATAGAGCTGAGAAATATGTTTTACCTTGATGGATCCACCTCATCTAATAGGAAGTAAATTGGCAGCTGACCCCCCGGATTATTTGTTGAAGGTCAGGACAGCAGGTTACAATTGACAAAGCCTCCTGGAAAATGAAAGTCTCAGTGACAACTGTAGTCTAACAGGTCAGTAAAGTAGGGTACCCATTGGATGGCTAAGTACAAGATCCATACCAATCAGAACTTCTCCAGGCCATCCAAAATTTATATATAAACCACCTATTGGTAATGGAGCACGCACCCCACCACAAGCCTTTTTGGGTATTCAATATTCCTGATTTCCCAATATTTCTCCAATTACATTGGCTGAAATAAAATAATTTAATGGCTTTTTATGAAATACATATGGGAGCTAATGAAATGGAACAAAAAAAAATGAAAAAACATATTTTTGGACTAATATCTTCTTCTGAAAGTTAAACGGCCTGCAGATAATTAATTTACACACATCAGATTGACTCATCTTTCCTGCCAATTTGGTTCTCGTTGTTTTAATTTCATAACAAGCTAATAATGGGATTTAAACTTCAAAAATAAGTCCCATTGTGGCCAATTTGAACAATTAAATAAAATTCTTTCCCGTCAAACGGGTTGGCTCCATAAGAGAACAAACTTCGTCGGAGATGCAAGGGTATCGTTCAAAGGGTTCGGGCAGCATGGAGACGGTTACAATGCAGCAAGAAAAAATTGCACTTGTGTATTTGTAGCAATTTAAAGCAAGTAGAGGCATGGGACTCGTTATTATCTGGAAAGCTGCTGCGGAGAGCGCTCCAAAAACACCGAAAATCCAAAAAGTAAATTGTTAAGGCAAGTCGGTGATACTGCTAAACATGGAAGGCGTGATTGCCTGGGCATTCTCCTCATCTGTCGATGTGATAACCAGATCTGATTCATTATTACAAGGAACATATTATATTATAACATACATAACAAACATTTCCTGCACAGCAGAAATCATACAAAGTGTGGAGATAACACTGGGAGCCAATCATGTGTGAGATGTTTCAGCCACTGGTAAGATTCCAATGATCACAAAAAAGTATCTGTTAGTCTTCAATTATAGAACAGTTCCAATATATTCCATTAAAGGACCCACCGAACTGTTCCCATGACCCCCAGGTACACAGGTTCACCCAGTCCAATATACAAACTCATATTGGGGCCAGTGTGGGGAGAGACACAAAAAAAGTGAACGCCTCATGAAAACCTTTGTAGCAACAGTGCAAGGAGGAATTTTATGATATCCAGAATTAAATATGAAAAAAATAAATCTTTACTCAAATGTTTTTTTATTTCCACCATGTCTTTGATGTTTTCTTTCACTCTGCCTGTATTTTAGTGTATCCCCCCTCCTTTTTATCTTATTTATTTTATCTTTTCTGCCCACGTATACTATTTCTTATCCTTTCCCTTATTCCTTCTGCCCAAAATATTTCACCTATTTTTTCTCTTTATATTTCCTTTGTACCTCCATTTTTCTTCTCCGTCTTTTTTACTCTTTCTTTCTCCTCTTTTATATATTTCCCTATCTTTAATCCTCTCTTTCTGTTCTCCGTATGTCTTTTTGTCTCTTCATCTTCTCCCTCCTCTCTCCTTCTCTTCCCTTTTTTCTTTCCCTCTTTCTCTTCTTCTCTACTTTTCTCCCTATTTCTTTGTATCTCTTGTCTTCTTCCCTGTTTTTCTGTTCTCCTTTCTTCTTTTGTAACTCCCTTCCTATCTCTTTTCCTCCTCTCTCTCCTTTTCTATTGTCTCTTCTCTCTCCTCCTTTCTATTTACTTTTTATCTCTCTTCTCCCCCACTCTTCATTTTATTTTCTCTCCTAACACCCCTTTTTGCAACATTCCCCATTCTCATCCCTATTACCTCCTCCTTCTCACTCCCACCTCTCTTGATCTCTTCTTCTCTTCCTCCTTCTATACTTTTCCTTCTCTCTTTTATTTATTTCCTTTATCTCCTTGTTCTAATCTTTCTCCTTCACCCTCTTCTCTTTTCTCAATGACCCTTTCTCAGTAATGTCCTTGTTCTCTCCCCTATTCTCCCCCGTCCCCCTTCTATTTATTTTCTTTTTTTTCCCTTTCTCTTTTCACTGTACCCTTTCACTTTCTTCACTTTCTCAATGGCCCTTTCCCAAAATTTCCCTTGGTTTCTCCCCTATTTTATTTTCTTTCCTCTCCCGTCTCCTCCTTTTTTTTTGGATTTTCTTTTTTTCCCCTTTTTTCTTTTGGCCCTACCCTTTCACTTTATCAATGACCCTTTCTCAATATTCCCCCTGTTTTGTCCCCCGTTCCTTCTTTTATTTATTTTCCTCTTCTTTTCTCTTTACCTTTTCATTTTCACTCTACACTTTCTCATTTTTACTCTTATTTTCTCCCCTATTCTTTTTCTTTCTTCTCCCCCATCCCCTCTTTTCCTTTTTTTCCCCTTTCTCTTCCTTCACTTTCTCAATGGCCCTTTGTTTTTGCCACTTTTTTATTTTCTTTCCTCTCTCGCCTCCTCCCTTTTATGTATTTTCTTTTTTCCCCTTTCTCTTTTCACCCTACCCTTTCACTTCCTTCACTTTCCCAATGACCCTTTGTCATTATTCTCCTTGTTTTCTCCCCCGTTCCTTCTTTTATTTATTTTCTTCTTCTTTTACCCTTTCTCATTATTGTACTTGTTCTCTCCCCCATTCTTTTTCTTTCTTCTCCCCCTTCCCCTCTCTTTTTTCCCCTTTCTCTTTTTGACCTTTCACTCGCTTCACTTTCTCAATGACCCTTTCCCAATTTTCCCCTTGTTCTCTCCTCTTCTTTCTCTTTCTCACCCCCTCTCTCTTTCTCAAATTACAAAGTACCAAACAAGGCCGTGGAGAACACAACAAGCAAGGGGAAAGCTGCCAACCACCCGGTAATAGAAATATGAATGTCTGAGCGGTGAGCTGACGCCTCCTAATCCTCCACATAACTCTGAATAGTGCAGGAGGGGAGCGCCGGTTATTCAGCACCCAGGCATGACGGGACGAATAAAGACACACACCTTGTGAATAGCTCCCCTTCACCTGGTGTATATGTCACTTACAATGAAATATTTGTTCCATACAATCAGGTCTGCAATTAGCATTCAGGGAATACAGAATGTGGGAATAATGTGCTTATAATTACAAATTATATGTTACTGTGTTACCTAAATTCTGTAATTCTGCTTGTCACAAAAAAGACTGACATGCCGAGCAACCCAATGTTCATAAAATACGTTGTAAAGCTGCAGTTTGTTCAGAATAGCAGGCATCCCCGAGGTGCCAGTCATTTTCTTGTAGGAGTCTCAAGAACCTGTGATGGGCTGATATCCAAATAGCAACCAGCTCCTGATATTCAGGGCATCTGGGGGGCTTTAAAAGTTGACCTGTATGATTTAGCAAGGAAGGCGCAAAAGGTGAGTGCCGGTGCCTATGAAGAGATTTGCCATCTTGCAATCCGATCACTGTGGGACAGGAGACTGAAGAAATGCTGCCTCCTGCCTGCAGCAGACTGATGCAATAATCCCAGCCTAGACAAAGTCTCTGAATGAGAAAGGTCGTAGTTTCTACTGTTGCTGTATACTATATAGACTTTAATATAGTTCTCTTATCCCAGCTCTGTAAAATGACATTGGCCCGTTGTTATTTGTGACCTTTGATGTCATAACTTTTTTCACAGCCTCATGGAATAAACTGACATCATCGAAAATGCGATAATTCAAAGCGCAACTTGAAGCAAGTGCCGGGTGGTAAAGCGGTGTCTAAACTGCTGTCAATTGACTTGGGTTTTGTGCAGGAAACTCTTTAGTCATATTAAATGTGTGAAAGAAAGCTTGGCATGGCTGATAAAAAGGAAATTCACACATTGCACAGAAAACCTGTCAGTAATTGGGGAACGATCGGAACGCCCGCTCTTTAATCACCCAGTCATAACGACCGCAGTGGCGTCAAATCCCCGGGCTGGGAAAAAGGTGGCGAATAAATAAAGGCAAATTAGAAGGGATTTTGATGAGTTTACAATTAGTTAATTGTAGTTAGTTAGTTAAAAATATTGGATCTATCATTGGCAATCAGTCTATTGAGAAAGCAGCAGTAAAGCACAGTCACCATGCTTTGCTACCAGGCAATGCGTATGCATGCAACTGTCTGCTCCCATGTACACACCAAACCATTAAAGTGTATGTATAGGCTCAGGATTTCTCAACCAGGGTTCCTCCAGAGCTATGAGAAGTTTGCACCTCTCAGGTCAGTGTAAGTGACCCCCAATGATCTTTTTGGCTATCTGTAAGGGTGACATTCTTCCCACTGGCCAGCAATGTAAGAGGAATTCTTCCCACTGACCACCACACTAATACACTGTGATCTGTGGGTATAGAAATTATAGAAGGGGTTCCCTAAGATATCTAAAATATTTTTAGTGTTCCTTCTTAAAATGGTTGAGAAACACTGCCAGTTTATCAATTCATTTTTAATAGAATAGAAATGGATGGAAGGAGAAGCGGGAGGTAAATGTCCTTTTAGATTGTCACCAGAACTGGTGTCCCCATTGGAAAAATCACCCAATGCTTTGGAAGCTCTAAAAATTTGGATTTCCAATTATTAAGTTAAAAAGTAAGGATAAATCTTCCCAGCAGGAAGTAAAAGCTCTAACCACACTCCTTTAACATATATATTTTGGCTAATAATATACTTTATTCATAAATAGCAACATATTTTAAAAGCTGATGGAAATATTTTTGCTATGCAACAATCACCTTCTTTATTTAAAAGACTGAATATTGGGCCGGGTCCTCTCCTCCTCCGGTGTCATTGTTTGTTCATGTTTGCCAATTGCTACCCCTATTTAGTGTACAGCACACCGTAATATGTGATCACAAAAAAGTTTATTAACAATAATAATATAATAATAATTGCAAATTCACTTATCACTCACAGTAAAAATGCGTTTCTCTGTCAGCAAATATTGTATATTGTATTACCTTTTCACTTTCAACAAGTGTCCCTGACTCTGCCCTAAACACTCACATGAGGTTTTCTAAATGCTCCATAATGAAGGTTTATAGTTGATAATATTGGTAAAAGATATATTTATTTTACATGTTTTATTAAAATGAAAATCTCCAACCAAAAGTAAAATTTCAACATGAAATGACTCAGATTGCCAAACTTATATATCGGTTTTGTGTTGATATAAAATAAACTGAAGTAAACGGCAGTGATAGACTAATATGCAGAAAACAAATATTTGGTTTTCTCCAACTGGACACTGATTGGTTGGTTTTGGTTATTATGTAGATATTCCTACTCTTTGTTCTACAACCAAAGGTCCAAAAATGTTCATACATTCATATCTTAAAGGAAACCTAAGGATCATATGGTATTCTATAGCTGAACTGCTTCAGAACTAGGCATTTCCAACGTTGGTAGGTTCATCGAATGCAAATTAAGATTTCACAGCCAGGGCAGATGTGCCCATCGGTGGGGCAAATAAAGGGGCAACTTTTCCTTATTTTATTATGGGCCATATATGTATATTTTCTGTCACCAGTAGGAATTAATATTTTATTGAAGGTTACATGCTCATCACAATATCATTATTCAAAGGAAGACCAAGAAAACAAAGTCTAAAAAACAGGTGTCACTTAAAGTGCCAAAAGTTGTATTCCCACATTCTCTGATCATACAAAACAGATCCTTACTTCACAACAATCTTACTGGCCGCATGCTTGCTCCAATAAAATATTGCTGAAAGTGTTGAATGCAATGGAGCCCATTTTCAGAAGGTCAACCAATGACCAGTACCAGATTCTGTATTTACAGCTAGTTATCAACCAATCAAGTCTGACTACAAAATTTCAGCCATCTTTGTCTTCTAAACTTTTTGAATACTGGATATGATCCAACCAATCTTATAATATAGATATTATACATTCATGTCTTCAGAAATACAACAAGGTAATGTCTCTGTACACAAATACAGATTCTACCCCAATAACAAGTTTAAGATGCACCATCAAAGCACAAAAATGCCAATGAAAAAGTTGACAAACCATGGGACTGGTCAACTGCACATTGAAGGCCATCACCTGCCGTTCAAGCCTCCAAGAAAGCAGCACACCAATCACAATGCATTTTTGCATAGACAAAGCTGGAAACAACACATAGCTAGTAGAAGAGAAGGTTATTGGTCAGTCTACTTACCTCCGGAAGGGGCATCCCATTGATGATGAGGTCCGGTTGTGGTGGGCTCTGGTTGGTGAAGGTGTGATGGTAGACATGATTGGACCCTGCATTCCTGGTGTTCTGATTTTCCACATTAAGGAAAGTGCTGTCCGTGCGGCGGCATCCAAGAGGGAGCGTCTGCTGGTGGTAGTCAAAATAATTTAGCGACGAGGTAAGGGAGGAGCAGCTCACCACATTCATCTTGTCTGTTTCCTCAACGTCGCGAGGCACCAGGCGGATGTCATTCTTGCTGATCTTCTTCTTCTTGTTGGACTTCTTCTGGTGTCCATAAGAATATTCGGCTATCCTGCAAGACAACATTAATAAGGTGCAAAGACGTGCACAGTTTATAAAAGTCCCAACAAAAAATCGACAAACATCAACTACAACCAAACACCAATACAAAAACGAAAAAGAAAAAAAAAAGTCCAAAAGTAAAAGTTGAAAATGATCCAGGAAAGCTAAAAAAGTAAAAACGTATTTCTGGTTGGATAGTAAAAAAAAATGGATAACACAACTAAAAAAGTGCAAAATTATATAGAAAAATAAGACAAACAAAAGAAATGAACAGCATAAACTGATTAATGAACAGATTGTAGTTTACCGAGATATCCTGGATATTTTTGAATCCCAACAGTCAACCAATAAACACATTCTATAGGGAGCTGTGAGATTTCAGTGCCTTTCTTTTTTCTCTTTACCGCTAATTATGATGATGTGAAGGGAACACAGAATTTCCAACATAATAATTGGAATAATTGGAAGACGTATTTGGTCTCTGCCCAGTACAAAGCTACAAGGATTCACTCTTGTTAACACGAGAACTTGTCCAGGCAAATTGATGACATTATATGTTTGCATTCTAATAATTATGACTTTTTATCTGCATGCAGAACATCAAATTAAAATCAAATGTTGCTTTATATGTTCACATTTAGAAACTGTATACTAACAAAGGGCAAATAACAGACAACAGGAACCTTCAACGTGTTGGTCCAAGTTGGCCAAAACTATTGTGCCTATCTATTGGTAAACCAAAGCTCTGCATTGGGTGGTTGATACGAATGCCCCCAATCTGGTAGAGTGTAGCTCTCAGAATGTTGTGGGGTACAAGTTTTAGAGTTTGTTGCATCAGTTCTAGATCCAATGACCCACCACCAATGTATGATCTTTGGAAAAGCCCAATTAACTACGGTGTGAGTTTAATTTAGTGAATAGGAAGATATTTGTGATAGCTGAAACCTAGAAGTTCTTGAGATGCTTCTGGGCAGAGCTTACCTAAAAGCTTTTGTGTTCATTGTCTGTTCTCTTGAAAAAACATTTAAGGTTTGAGCTAGAGTTGGTGAATAGGACCACAACCTGGCATATTTGTGATAACTGGAACCCATTGGTTTTTGAGATGTTTCTGGGCAGAGTTTACCTAACATCAGGTGTCCACTTGAAAGAGGACCATGGACACTTTTTACTACAATGTTCCAAAGGAGACTTGGTGGTCCTTTTCCAACCAACATAGGCCTGGTGGAAATCTAACTATAAAGTAACTCTCTTATTAACTCGAACAAATCTAAAGCAAGTCAATACATGAAAAGGTCCATTTGACCCTACAGTGGGGCAGTTGCGTTGGGCCAAGTTCCATAGGGTTTGGTCGTACCAAAGATTGTTCTACTCAAGGGGGCCAACTCTACGCAGCAAATTATCCCCAACAGGTTGTAACCCTGAACCTTCATAGACGTCTTGGAACAGTTTAGGTTTGATATCTTACTCATGATTGACAAGTGATCATAAATCAATGACAGCTCATTAAAACCAGAGCCCGATTTGCCTTTAAAAGTTTCGTCTTTAAGAAAAACATTGCAGAGGTTTAACGGGAGCTGGAACATGGAACACCCTCATCTCACCTGAGGCTTCAGCTTTTTCTTTGTAGGCATTCATGTGTAATAATTTACTTGAGAAGTAAACAAAAGCAAAGAAGTCTGAAAACAAAAACTAACTGCAAAAGCAAAAAAAAAAAAAAAACTTTCTGTAAAGGAATAAGCTGGAAAAAAAAAGCCGTTTACCGATATGTTTAATGAGATTCTGTACATTCACCATACTATACTATTGCTCCAGATTAACTGCAGTGTAGCATCAGTACATTATACCCATATTACACATCGGGGGCACATTGTGCTCTATTTGTAGGTGAAATCCAGCTTTTCTATGGGAATGTGAGCGTTATATAATTGCTATTTATAAGTCTAAAGGGGGGAATTTTTTTTTCTCTGCATATGCAGCGATGATTTCATACGTAAAGTAAAAATGAAAACAGATGCATTGCGCTCGAGATTAAACAGAATCGATCTCATTTACATGTATAATTAAGGACACATCATGTTTTTAATGCCGTAATAGCTTAACCCTTTCTCTGCCAACTCCAAGGACTCAACACTTTATAACAGAAGCTTATTGAAGGAGCACAAGAGGAGCAAGTAAGAGGTTGGAGATTCTATGCAAGTAAGGGGTTGGGGATAAGTGTATAGAGGTTGAGGATTCGAAGCAGTTAAGAGGTTTAAGATTCATGTAAAGAGTTTGGGGATTCATGTGTAGAGGTTGGGGATTCTATGCAAGTAAGAGGTTGAGGATTCAATACAGATAAGAGGTTGGGGATTCCTCTATAGAAATTTGGGATTCATGTACTGGGGTTGGGGATTTGGGTATAGAAGTTAGAGATTCGTGTGTGGAGGTTGTGGATTCAATGCAAGTAAAAGGTTGGGGATTCAATGCACGTAAGAGGTTGGAGAATCATGTATAGAGGTTGGGGATTCGTGTGTAGAGGTTGGAGATTCTATGCATCTAAGGGGTTGGGGATAAGTGTATAGAGGTTGAGGATTCGAAGCAGGTAAGAGGTTGAAGATTCATGTAAAGAGTTTGGGGATTCATGTGTAGAGGTTGGGGATTCTATGCAAGTAAGAGGTTGAGGATTCAATACAGATAAGAGGTTGGGGATTCATCTATAGAAGTTGGGGATTCATGTACTGGGGTTGGGGATTTGTGTATAGAAGTTAGAGATTCGTGTATAGAGGTTGGGGGTTCAATGCAAGAGGTTTGGGATTTGTGTATAGAGGTTGGGGATTCAAAGTATATAAGGGGTTGGGGATTCATGTATAGAGGTTGAGGATATGATGCACATAAGAAGTTTGGGATTTGTGTATAAAGGTTGGGGATTTGTGTATAGAGGTTGGAGATTCAATGCAAGTAAGAAGTTTGGGTTTCGTGTATAAAGGTTGAGGATTCAAAGTAAATAAGGAGTTGGGGATTAATGTACACAGGTTGGGAATTCGTTGCAAGTAAAAGGTTGGGATTCGTGTATAGAGGTTGCGATTCACTGGCCGAAAAGATTGCACCTGATATCCTGACATTTTTACTGACAGATCTTTGCTGACTGGTGCTTTTATAAGGATCATAAAGTCAAAACGTGCACCTAAATGGAAGATAAACAACAGGCATAGGCCGAATAGTAGGGCGGCTCTGGATTTACTGACATGTATATTACTGACTGCAGGAAGAGGGTGTTGGTAGTTAAACAATATTCAGCAAAAACAATTTACTGGGCTGTCAGATTTTTACTGACACTGTGTCTTTTTACTGACGTTTTGGAAAAGGATCCATAAGGATTTCAAAGCAATTTTCATCAATTCAATTTCTATTGATCTGTACAGAACTAAAATGCCCTCTGTTGAGTTGTCCTTATGGGTGGGGAAGGGTTAATGTGGCAAGCTCCAAAAGGATCAAATGCAATGATCTTTGATTGTTTTATATTATTCTCCAGCAGGGCCCAGCCATTGAAGGGTTAATCCGGACGTGACATTTCGTCTGCGTAACGCCACCGCCGAAATCTGACCTAAGTGATGGTAATAAATGGGGACCATGATCTGCAATTGGAAATGTCACATAAAACTAAAAAAAAAATACGGCTTGGATTTATATTTTAGTCTCAATGACATTTTCATCATGACAGAAATAAAAAGCCACAAAATCAAATCTCCAGGCTGGAACCTCAGGCACAAAAAGTCATCTAGCCATTTAAGCCATAAAGGAAAAAAAAAGAGATGAAGAAGAAGAAGAAGGGGGGATTTCATTCTACCTGCCCATCAACTGCTATTTTTTTAACATATTCTCCTTCTGCTTGGATCATTTTGAATATTTTGTATGATGGGAGGCAGGAAAGGGCTAGCTTTCCATGCAGAGTATAAGCCGCCCATGCATGCAGTGTACATTGCCACTTCCATACGGCTGCCAGTCGGGCATTGGAATACATAGCAAAGTCCTGACAGATCGCAGTTCTCTCTGCGCCAGTGACACAATACATCAGGTCTGCAGTATGCAGTCAGGGGCAAAAGCCTGCACCAGTGTGGGGTGAAATGAATTTTATTCACTGACTTCTTC
>NC_092871.1:4833083-4842326 GCF_032062135.1 Pyxicephalus adspersus | reverse complement strand
AAACGGACTGCATGCAGCAAACAGTGGTACTCCAGCTATGGTAGAACTACAAGTCCCGCTGTGCCAGCGTGCAATTAATGCTGTAATTAGTAGTTTGTCAATGGAAGGCTGCGCAAGTGGGTGCTGCAGCTTGCAATAAAGAAATTGCCATATATTTCTATACCGTATACCCATATATATATATATTTTATATAATGACGTACGCTGTCGCAGCTGAGCCCGGTGCTGCGAAACGTGCTGGGACTTGTAGTACCATAACAGCTTGGGGATGAATCACTCAACAACACAGTCTAAAGAATTCAGAATCTAAAATGTGGACATGCAAATATTGCAATGTTACCTTGTTGGTGCAATTCTAAAAAAAAAAAAAAAAAAGAATATAGATTGAGCAGATGTGTTTTTGTCAGGCATAAGATGGTTTTTGTGCTCTTCACACCTTTGGAAGAGCTAAGTCTGATGTATAGAACAAGAAGCAGCATGGCTGTAACAAGATTACAACTGAATAAAACACTGCAGCTTCAGCTACAGGGCAACCTAATTCATATTCATGCACGGCTGGCATTTGTCAAGCAAACTTGTGTTCTTTTTTGATGTGTGTGGGTATCATACAGACAATGGTGCAAAAGGAAACACTACTCGTATTATTGTCATGTACCCAAAAATCCAACAAAAATGGAATTGTGATGCCAACATCTTCGTCCGAATTGAAGTACGCAGCCTGCAACAAATATGTTTTCATTATGCAGAGATGCTGCACTTGCAATTTGTTACTGATATAAGTAAGTGCTTGCAAATCTCACATAAGCTGATAAGAAGGGTGAATCAATAATTAATCTAGTCCTAAACTGCTTTATTTTTTTTTTCTTTGACTCCATTTTTATGCTTTTTTTTATTTACAGGAGCCTTGTACAAGAAGACAGCACTAAGAGAAAAGGGCTGAATTGAATGTAATCACCTCTACAGGCATGCATCGAAATGTAAAAATCATTATGTTTGCATTTAATTCTTTCAAATTCCAACTGAGATTCAAGTTCAGTCTATCTACTTAGCTGGAACTGAAAATTGCTTTCCTTAGGCATACAGTGCCACCTAGTGGGAAAAAATGGGTATAACATTTGTGCTTTTTTTTAACCACCTTGGCTTCAGTTCATACTGTCATGATTTTGTTGCTGCAGAGTATAGACACCTGCAATTATTTTTCTATTTTTTTTCCAAAAACAAAGTTATGACAGTCACAACTTTGCTTATTAAATGTTAAACCAATTACAAAATAACATTTTTATTATACCTATGTATTGGTTTTTATATCAAGTGCTGCTTTCTGTGCCAGTCATTAACTTTTACAGCGATTAAACGCTTCTGATTGCGTAGACTTCAGTTCCCACCTATCCGTAAGCGGTGCAATATGACTGCAAGACAAAAAGCGCTTGCTGTCTGCAGCAGGTGGAATCCTATAAGAACACTTGTAGCAAGCAAGCAAATATTGTGTTTCTCTCTTTCTTCCTGTAATGGCTGTTGTAGTTGAACATGCAATAAATAAACCAGTGCCTGTGGCTGTGACATCAATATTGTACATATATATTTATTAGCAGGACCTGGTTTTTAAGCACAATGATGGACCCCTTACCTGCAGTTGTAGGTTCTGATTTCCTTGTTGTCCCTCTTGCATTTGACAGCCACAAAGATCATGGTCACAAAAAGGATGGCTGCGATAGATCCCAAGGCAATGATAAAAATCAGAGATAGATTTACAGATCCTATAGATTCCTGAGCATCCAGGGCTGGGGATAGGTAGATCAGAATCAAAGCAGAGGCTGAGAGAGAAGGCTTCCCATGATCCTGTGCTGCCACAATCAGTTCATAAGTTGTCTTGGAGTTTTCCCCAAAACTTCTGGTGGTCCTAATCTCCCCGTTGATCTGGTCGATTTCGAAGAAGCCCCTGTCTCCCTCTGTAATCTCATAGGACAACCTGCCGTTCTCCCCTTCGTCATAGTCATCAGCCTTAACCACAGTCACTAGGTAGCCTACCCCTGCGTTTCTGGGGATGTAGACCTCGGAGGTGCCATTGACTAAAGGTGGAGCGGTAATCACAGGGGTATTGTCATTGACATCCACCACAATCACCCTAACAGTGACGTTACTCTGCAGTGGTGGAGTACCACCATCCTTGGCCGAAATCTTAAATTCAAAAGCTTTGGTCTGCTCATGATTGAAGGATCTGAGGGCGTAGATATCTCCCGTGGTTGGGTTGATAGAAACATAGGTGAAAACCGGCATGTCCTTCACTTGAGATGGCACCAGTTGATAAGACACACTGCCATTTAATCCCAAATCGGGGTCCCTGGCTGAGACAGAGAGTAGATACGCCCCTGGTGTATTGTTTTCAGACACTATGACCTGGTAGAAGGTTTTGGAGAAATGGGGATGGTTGTCATTCTCATCGGTGATCCTTACCGTGAAGGATTTGGTAGACTGTAATGAGGGGTTGCCACTATCTTTGGCCTGGATGGTCAAATTGTACTGATCCCTCTGCTCCCTGTCCAATCTCCCATCTACCAAGATGGTGGAGAAGCTCTCATATTCCTGAAGCCTGAAGGGAACATTGCCTATGAGTTTGCAGACCACCCTACCATTGATACCAGAGTCCCTATCCGAGACCCTCACTAGGGCTATGACATAGCCAGGGGGAGCATTCTCACTTACTTCCACCACCTCACTGTTAACGGAGAGCAAGTTGATGACAGGGACATTGTCATTCACATCCAGCACATTCACAGTCACTTTGCAATGGGCAGGAATGGAGTTAGGTCCCAAATCCTTGGCTTGGACATCGATCTCATACACATGCCCTTCTTCATAGTCTATAGCCCCGATGACTGTTATGACACCAGTTTTGGGATCTATCTTAAAGAGCTCCCTAGTTTTATCAGACACATAGCTGTTAAAGGAATAAACAATCTCACCATTGGTGCCTTCGTCTGGATCAGTAGCATTGAGGTCGATGACCATGGCATTTAAAGGGGAGTTTTCGGGGACGTTGACGGTATAGGCAGGCTCCTCAAAAACTGGATTATTGTCATTGGAGTCTATCACTTTTATGTTTAACTCCACAGTTCCAAAATTGGAAGGGTCCCCACCGTCCAGGGCCGTGATGATGTAATTGTAATGAGATTGGGTCTCTCTGTCCAGGTTTTTCTCCACCACCAGTTCAGCAAACCGTGAGCCATCTCCTCTGGTCTTGATCTCCAAGCCAAACATGTCATTGGGTGTGATCTCATAAGTCTGAACCCCAAAATTGCCAGAATCTGGATCGTAGGCGCTCTCCAGGGGAATCCTGGTGCCCGGGCTGGCCGTCTCCGAAATTTCCAGGTCGATTTGGTCGGTGGGGAAACTGGGTGCATTATCGTTGAGGTCTTTAATCTCTATTTTAATGACACAGATCTCCATAGAGTTAGACATGACCTCCAATGAGATGACACATTTGGGCATCTGCCTGCACAACATGTCCCTGTCAATCTTCTGCTTGGTGACCAGCAACCCAGATGCATTGATGTCCACCAGGTGAGGGGCAGAATTGGAAACCACTCTGAATGCAGGCTGCCTGGGGTCTAGCACAAAGCCAGCATCCTTGGCATCCCTGGCTACATTGGCAATCTGGGTGCCAGCTCTCTGCTCCTCGTCCACTGTATATTTTAAGTTAATCAGAGCCCGGGTTCGGCTCCAGGACACAACCAGCAACAGCAGAATGTGAAATACATCCATGTCTTTCCTTATCCAAAGCCACATAGTCTCTTCTCCCTGGAAGATAGCTGGAGGCTGGATTTACAGGGCAATTAATCTCAGGCAGGCGAATGAAAGGGAACAAGCGAGAGAGACAGAAATCAGCAAAATTCATGTAGGTAACTCACTGTGCCCTTTTGGGAAGCCTCTCTCCTGTGGAACTTGGCCGCTTCTTGTTCACGGTGCAGCACAAGGCGAAGGCAAGGATGGCAAAAGAGCATAAAGTGCCCAGAGCAGCCTGGGGTCCCTGGCACTGCCCTGCATGCACAATGTCTCATGGAAAGGATACGATCACAGAGCTGTTCTCTTTAATCTCGTCCTCATGGCTTGCAATCAGTTCTATTCTTCAATGGAGCTGCATTGGTGTGTACAGGTTTCATGTAGCATGTCACAAAGTCCAAAAAGGAGAAGAAGCCCAGATTTCCTTTTTTTACACCCTCTGATCCATAGCCATACAGCGTGCCCAGTAATTAATATGTAAGTAGCAGTCAGCAGCCCCCATTCATGGTGCAATGCTCAGATTTCCCAATGGCAGAATAAAAAGAAGCCCCCAAGTAGCCACCTTACAAAGTGTGCCAGGGGTAGCAGGTTGGCAGTCCCATCTGATACAATCCAGTAGTGATGCAGTGGGGGGATTTATAGGGATGGAGTCTTTGAGCAGTCAGTAAGTCCTTTCCAAACAATTCACTGAGATTCCATTAGGAAGATTGTCTCTTTTTTTTGTTCCTTTATTTTATTCTGCAGGAAAGAAAAAAAAAAGATAAAGATCCAATTTGTGTGTTTGCTGCAGCCTCTGCATGTAATAGAGTTCCTTATGCAGTGCAATTATCCATAGAGATAGATTCCCTGTGTGCTGGATCTGTGGGAGCACCTAGATGTGTCTTGCTTTGCTGCTGCTAACTAGTGCCGAGGCAGTCTGTGAACAGAGAGAGGAGAGGAGAGGGGAGGAGGGAGAGATGCTCTGACATACTCCATGCAGCAGCCTATCACAGGGTGCCCGGGGGGAGGAGGGGCGTTAGGGTTTCTGATTGGGGCTGGGGAGCTTCAAATTTCCAAAAGGGGAGTAAAACTTCCTCAGTCAGCACAGAGGCTGCGATACGGAGATGTCCGAGGTGCTGACTTTGTCCAGAGATGTCCATAGGATTGCTGGGGGAGATGGCTCTGCATTGCTCGGGATCTCTGCATTTGCTGCTGATTCCTCCATTTCACAACCCATTGTCCCTGCTTCACCTTTTATTGTTTCCCTTTCAGTTGTTTTATAGCTTTGCTTCTTCTTCCAGGCTTTTGGGACTCTAGACTTCTGCATAGCTTAGGAACCCAATGCACATGCAGACCCTTCTTATTTCCCAAGGTTTCTGCATGCTGGGATCCATAAGTGTTAGACTTTTGCATGCTTTGAAACCCCAGAACCCCATACACATGCAGACCCTTATTTCTGCATGCTTTGATCTATAAGCGTTACCCCTCTTGTAGACTTTTGCATGCTGTGGTCCTATAGCATGGAAACCCCAGAACCCCATGCACAACCCTTATTATAAACCCTTATTATTTCCCAAGGTTTCTGCATGCTGGGATCCATAAGTGTTACCCCGCTTGTAGACTTCTGCATGCTTTGGTCCTATAGCTTTGAAACCCCAGAACCCCATACACATGCAGACTATTCTTATTTCTGCATGCTGAGATCCATAAATGTTACCCCACCTATAGACTTCTGCATGTTGTGATGGTCTAGCATTGCTCCTAAGAACCCCATGCACATGCAGAACATTCATGCATGCTATGGTTAGCTTTGTATTCCAGTAACCTTTCAGCCAGTAGACCCCAGACTTCTGCAGGCTGTAGTCCATTAGCTTTCCTCCTAAGAACCCCATGATCATGCAGACCCTTCTTTTTTCTAAGGTTCCTGTATGCTGTGATCTCCATAGCTTGCATTCCAGTCACCTTTCAGCCAGTAGACCCCAGACTTCTGCAGGCAGTGGTCAATTAGCTTTGCTCCCCAGAACCTCTTGAGCTTGCAGCCATATTTTTCCTAAACCTCTGTTTACTGTTGTCCATTAGCTTTGCTCCTCTTGAGCTTGCAGCCACATTTTATTCGGGACCTCTGTTCTGATGTCCATTAGCTTTGCTCTCCAGAACCTCTTGAGCCTTCAGCTACATTTTATTTTGGACCTCTGTATTCTTTTGTCCATTAGCTTTTCTCCCAAGAACCTCTTGTTCTTGCAGCCACATTTTCTTCTGGACCTCTGTATACTGTTGTCTATTAGCTTTGCTCATCCGAAACCCCTGAGCCTTTAGCCCCCTATTTATTTCCCTTCAAACCCCTACTTGTTGGGGCACCTTTTTTGCCTTAGGAGCTCTTGACTCTCAGCTAAACACCGCCAACCTTTGAATAGCCCTTCCTTTTTATCCAGATGTATTCCTTAACTTGTTATTTGGAACCCCGGAAAACCTGGCATTGCACTACATGCCGCCATTCTTTTTATGTGCCCAGGTTTCTTTATTTGGGAATTTTTAGCTTTTGCTTAAAATGGAGACCTTTCATTTACTTTTCTGTCCCACTTTCCATCAACCAAATTTGATCTATCGCACCGCTGTCCCTTACCTGTATACAGATGTCTCCTTGATCTGCTTTCTGTTGCACTTTCAAACACCAAGTTGGTCCCTTGGCAATATACTCCAGAGCCCCTTGAGCTTACTGTTGTCCGTCTTTGCTCTCTTAAGAAGCAACCTCCTTCCCTTTTATCCTGCAGACCCATTTAAACCCTTCAGAACCTCATTGTACATCCCAAGGCCTCATTGCTGACCCTTCCCATTTTCCTGCATTGCTCTCTTTGATCTCAGAAGCTCATCTTGGTTGTGAGTTACCTATATCCCCAAGCATGCCTAATGCTCACACCTTGGCTTGCAGGCTAGGCTTTGCAATCCATGCATGAAGAGAAGAGATAGCAATTTGTCATGTGTGCCCAGCATTCAGCTGCTGACAATTCACAAGCTTTGCTGCAGGTACAGACATTCCCCTTACAATCAATAGCTTTGCTTCTTTTTTCTTTAATGAATCATTTTCCTGTTTTAATGTACTCATTGTTAAATATTTCTTTGTTTTGCAATCATATGTTCTTCAAATTAAAAAAAAAGGAAATTAGAAAAAGAAAAAAAGATTTCCTGAATGGCCATTTTGCCCATGCATATATGTACACGTTGATCTCCCCAGTCATTTAAAGCTGGCTTATGGCACAGAAGTAAAATCAGGTTTCAATCAATGTGAATGCATTGTGTATAACACAAAATCATTTGGAGAAATAATAAAGGTTTCAGTGTGGAAAATAAATTGCATAGGATGAACACTGCACAGCATGCTCTGCTACTGATCTTTTTAGATAGTGTGCATGGCCCAGGGGTGGAAAGGGATCTTTTGCATTGCTGAAGTGACACTAGCCCTGCTACTCTTAATGCAGGTCACAGTCTGCTAATAACATTCTTTATATAGTGAGCATGCAGCTATCCATCACTGCAAAAATGGAGTGTGCTATAGCAAGCAGAGAGAGACTGGTTGTACCTGTTAAAGGTTTGTGTTACACAAGCAATCTCCAGTTACATTGTATTCATAAGAACACAGAATACAGCTTTGCAATTCACCACTGGCCTATATTAACCCTTTGCAGGATACTGCAGCCTCCATCCCCAGCCATAGAATAATCAGCATTTAAACCCAGTAAACTCCCATCTAGTCTGCAAGCATCTCCTGTGCTGACATCTCTAAACCAGTAATAAAAAAGCATTTTCACTAGAGCCATCACAGTAATAGCAGCTTCCTCTAAGTGCTGGACTGAAAGCAATGCATGGAGTCTAGCCTATGACTTGGGTAGGCGCTGCTTGTATATGGAGAATAAAATGACCATTTGGACTGGCCAGCCTATTCAGAGAGTGCTGCATTGTGGCTCTGATGTATTTAATGTGTTTTTAATAAGATCCATCGACCTGTAGACGCTTAAATATCTAAATGAGAGGAGATGTTCTCACATTATTTAAAGGTGGATGGCGGCTATAGGAAATCAATTTTGGGATGGTTAATGGGGAGATGTTCATTCAATGTTACATGGACGAGGTAGGAGGAAAGGCCGGGGTGTGTTAAAAGGAGGAGGAGGTAATTTTATATTATGCAATGTATAATTAAAGGATGGAGTGGGAACTGATTATTAATTATGTGATCTCAGAATTTTTAATATTATGGGAAAAAAATTGCAGCTAGAGAGATAAGGAAAAGAATGGGGTTACCCCAAATATAGGCTGCTCATATAGCAAAATGATATTTCACTTAGCAAAGTAATCTAAATAAAGCACTGCCTTTAATCATCCAATAACATGCAAGAAAAGTAAAATGTGTGATTGGATATTATTAGCAAACTGAACTATTGCCAAATTCACTAAGCTAAGTGAATTATCCTTTGCAGAAGCCTAAATCACCTTCAGTGTCAGAGGAGTAAAAGTCAGAAGAAATATGTTACATTATAACATGCCCTATATAATGGAAGAGAAAAGTGTAACAGCCACTAAAGTATCATCCTAATGTAATTACAATAAAGTTATAGCTTACAACTTTGTCATTATGTAATAGAAGGATACATATGGAGACAGAGGAGGGTGCAAACACATTTAAAGTAGACCTGCATTATAATGGAGAGACTGGAATGTAACAGCCCCTAATGTGACATCTCCAGGCAATTATTATAATGTAATAGCTTGGAACATTATTATAATGGAAGAGATGTGAAGAAAGAATTAGACTAAGAGAAAGAGGAGAGATAGAGAGAGAGGGTTAGAGAGAAATAAAAGATAGATGGAGCTGTGTGCATAGTTTAATACAGCGGTTATGTTAGAATATGCCCGGTATAATCTGGTGATCACAAGGAAATAACTGCTAATGTAATATCTATAAGCAAGCACAGCATGAAACTGAATTGTTTAGAGGGGTAAAGAGGAAGGGAAAATCTATGGAGGAGTGAGCAGGAGAGAGAGAGAGAGGATGGAGGAAGAATAAACGGATAGATTGATGGACGGATGGATGGAGAGATGGATGGATGGATGGAGAGATGGATAGAGAGATGGATGGATGGATGGATGGATGGATGGATGGATGGATGGATGGAGAGATGGACGGATGGATGGAGAGATGGACGGATGGATGGATGGATGGATGGATGGATGGAGAGATGGACAGATGGATGGAGAGATGGACGAATGGATGGAGAGATGGACGGATAGATGGATGGATGAATGGATGGATGGAGAGATGGATGGAGAGATGGACAGATGGATGGAGAGATGGACGGATGGACGGACGGATGGATGGATGGAGAGATGGACGGACGGATGGATGGATGGATGGATGGATGGATGAAGAGAAGGATAGAGAGATGGATGGATGGATGGAGAGATGGATGGATGGATGGATGGATGGATGGA
>NC_092871.1:4831862-4832838 GCF_032062135.1 Pyxicephalus adspersus | reverse complement strand
GATGGACAGATGGATGGAGAGATGGACGGATGGGCGGATGAATGGATAGATGGATGGATGGATGGAGAGAAGGATAGAGAGATGGATGGATGGATGGATGGATGGATGGAGAGATGGATGGATGGATGGATGGATGGAGAGATGGATGGATCGATCGATGGACGGATGGATGGAAGGATAGATGGAGAGATGGACGGATTGATGGATGGATGGATGGATGAATGGATGGAGAGATGGATGGATGGATGGATGGATGGATGGATAAATGGATGGATGAATGTATGAATGGATAGATAGATAGATAGATAGATAGATAGATAGATAGATAGATAGATAGATAGATAGGTTGGTAGATGAATGGATGAATAAATAAATAGAGTAATATCAACGGAGTCCAAAAAGCATCCAATCTGATATCTTTTAATACACCCATGTCAAGCTATATTTCTATGGTTCCATGCATCTTGGATAAGCTTGGCTTTCGGTGCATGCCATACACTTTTAAATGCATCACAATTCATCCCTCGATAAGTACATTTAAAATCAATGCAACAAGCACAGTTTTAGAAGCACCAAATCACATAGAAAAGCACAATCACTAGAAATGGCCCTGATTCATCCATTGCTTAGACCATCATTGCATTATGCTGTGTAGGCTTCTGTGGCCCCATTCACACATATATATTATGATACGGGTCGAAGCACATACACAAGTTACCCATTGAGGCATTGAACAGATATGATTTTCATTGCCTCAATTCATTTTATATGGTCTAAGGATGGCAATATGTATATATTTATATAAATGCATAATTTATTAGAAAAAAAACACACATGGCAATGAACGCACATTGAAAAGTGTGAATCCGGAAGCTATTTTTAACTGACTAATGAACAATAAATAGTTGGGAGAAGTGAGATTATTATTATTACCATCTATATCTATATAGCGTAGATAGATAGATAGATAGATAGA
>NC_092871.1:4814795-4831691 GCF_032062135.1 Pyxicephalus adspersus | reverse complement strand
GATAGATAGATAATAGATAGATAGATAGATAATAAATAGATAGATAGATAGATAGATAGATAGATAGATAGATAGATAGATGGATCTTTTCAAGCAGGGTTAATCCGAGCTGCTGTTCTCTTCAGCAAAGAAAGGGTTAAGCTAATTACCTCTCATGTCAGAAGTGAGAGACACAATGGCACTGTGCAGATCACATTATGGAAAGCAGACACTTGATGAGGGAATATGAATATATGTATACAAATCCTAGATACAAATATGTATTGACATGAGGCAGCAGGGTAGGGAAATCTTATACCCCTGTGCAAGTCTCCAACGCCAGGCACCTGGCCAGTGCACATCCTGTGTTTAATGGGAGGAGGTGATAAAGCTTTGGCGAGCTGGAGGGAAACCAGTGATGGGGGGTTAATAAAATCTATGTGGTTTTGGAGGTTAATGGCAGACCCTGAAGTAGAGGCAGGAAGGCCGCCCTTACCCCGTACAGGAGCCGTGCATACACAGGGCTATTAGCTGGGAAGCTGAGTGATACTGAAGTGCCTGATGTTGCATCCTTGTGGCAAAGCCTGTCAGGAGCCCACTGATCAATACCAAACAACTGGCGCCTGCAAGATTTGATTGAGCTGCAGAGAAGAGTCTGAATGGGATCTTCTGCTATTAACAATCCCCCAGGTAACTAGAAATGGAAGAATTACCCAGGTAAAAATATTAGCTTTGCCGTGGCACACCCGCACATACACACATATATATATATATCTTATTAAAAACAATGCAAGCACGCAGCAAGGAACAATGAGGTTGGCCTCCTTCCAATTCCCAGGAGGGCTCTAATAGAAAGTCTATCTGCAGATGTCTTTTAAAGCTCAGAATAGGAAACAAGATCACCCTACAAAATGTCATTATTACCGCCTATAATTACACCCAGCGATAGAGACAAAGTACATCTGCATAGGAAAGAGGTTGGGTTGGAAGGATTGGGATGAAGCCATCGTTGGCTGTCCCATATCTGCTGCATGGAGGTTAGACTAAATGAAAACTAAATGTCTTCTGTTTAGGAGTTATATTAAAAGAGAAGAAGTGGGTGACACACTCAGCAGAATTTGTAGATGGTGATTAGTGAATATTGGGTCCAAGTTGAATATGTTTCAATATCTAGCAGGACACATACATGGGGAATATCAGTGCAAGACCACCTACATGGGGCAAATCAGTGCAAGACCACCTACATGGGGCACATCAGTGCAAGACCACCTACATGGGGCATATCAGTACAAGACCTACATGGGGCATATCAGTACAAGACCACCTACATGGGGCACATTAGTGCAAGACCACCTACATTGGCCATATCAGTGCAAGACCACCTACATAGGGCATATCAGTGCAAGACCACCTACATGGGCCATATCAGTGCAAGACCACCTACATTGGCCATGTCAGTGCAAGACCACCTACATGGGGCATAGCAGTGCAAGACCACCTACATGGGGCATATCAGTGCAAGACCACCTACAGGAGGCACATCAGTGCAAGACCACCTACATGGGGCATATCAGTGCAAGACCACCTACATGGGGCACATCAGTGCAAGACGACATACATGGGGCACATCAGTGCAAGACCACCTATATGGGGCATATCCCTGCAAGAACACCTGCATTGGGCATATCAGTGCAAAACCAGCTACATGGGGCATATCAGCTTTTTTCTTCAATTGAATATTCTTGTGCAAAAAGCAAGCCAACATGCTGCCAGTGTAGGTTTCTGTCATAGTCATTGTGCCATAAAAGAGGCATTATTTGCTAAGCCCCATGGTAAGACAACATGTTTGGGCCAATAACATTCCTCAAAGGAAAAAGCTTGTTCATGTCTGTTTGGGTTTTTTATATAAGGATCACTTGGGGAAAGGAGAAGGGAGTAAACTGGGTCCAAATTTGGAGCAGTTAGTACCATCTGTACACACAAGCAGCAGTTCTGAGATCCCAATGCTATAAGGTCTGGCATGCAGAATTGTGATCTTTCTGCACCAACAATTTTGGTGGCATTTACTGTAAGCCGCCTTGAAGAATTTTTATCCACCAATCAAGTATCAGAGACTCTTCTGCTTAAATCTCATTTATAAATTGTTTAACCCAGAACTTTTTTTAAGCCACGTGGTAAGAAATTGTCCCTCTATTATGACCCAACTCTTCAGTAACCATCCTAAAACAGCCGGGTGGTCACCAAAAATTGGTGGGTGGTGTGCCTGCCTAAAAGAGGCTAGTGATAACTCTGGTGCCATTTAAAAACCACCTTGAGGTGACCAAGGATTCTCCTTGGGGTGACTCCAATCGTCCTACCACCTGCACAAGGGTGCTCCAAGGCCCCAGGCCAATCCCCAACAGCCAAGAAGGCCATCTTGGTCTTGGCTTCAGGAGGAATGAAAGTATTTATTTCATGATAATAACCATCAAACCATACACAATAGATTATACCTTTAAGCTTTTTTAAGGTGGTCTTCAGCATTTTGGTCCTAGGTGTGGCTATGTAAACACGTGCAATGGTTCTTGTCCTATATGCGGCTCAGTGCTGATATTGGAGGAGATGAGTGTACGGCGCTTGTTGTCCATCGTCCGAACAACTGTCCTGGCAGATCCTTGGACCATGGATGACGAACAATCGTTATACAAGTGAAAGGGGAGAGAGCGCAGCAGAATGCCACTCCGTTGTTCTCCCCATGTCCTCTCCATAGAGCAGAATGGTGCTGTATATACAGCACTCCTTCATGCATCGTGCAGTGCTTAGTCGTTGGAAAGAATCGTGAAAGATCCTTTTCAATGACAATTATTGCACGTGTGTACCCAGCCTTGAATCTTGGCCAGAACACTATGCATGGAGTTTGTATAAGATGTTTTGTGTGACCCCCCATGGTATCTCAGTGCTCAGTCTTTCTGCAGCCACTTACTGCAGTGAGGGCAGAAATGCATTTCTCATGGTGAGATTCCTAATGGTGGCAACAAAGAATCATGTCTGTGCAATAATGTACTAAAATCACCACTTATTGAAAATAAAGTATGAGGGTGACAATGGAAAAGCAGATTTTTTAATGATTAGGTTTGCATGTACTTGCACCTTCTTGTTTGCACATAGTTCTTTGTAGTAATTAGCAACCTGGTTTATGTAATCACACGGAAAGCTTTTTTTGTTGTTTATATCATAGTGGAACGGTGCTGTGTCCTTTTGCCGTATCAATGATTTCTGAGTGACAAACAGGCGAGCCGGGGGAAGAAGATTCTTACAAGTGGAGTCTGTTCTGCATTGTGGCGGCACATTGGACCTGCACATGATGCGAGAGAGCCTGTGACTAATCTACCAACTGTTGTGCAAATCACAAGGAGCTAATGATCAACAGCAGGCAGGAAAAAAAAGCCCAAAGAAGGGAAAAAGCTTCATTCTGGGATACTGAAAAGGGGCCTGGATAACAATCGCAGAGTCTCGTGTCCATCACTGTGTACAAATCCAAGGCCTGAAATGGGTTTCCAGCATTGACATGCATTGAGAGCACACAGAGCCAGCCAGCTGCTCCTACCCCACCAACAATCTATCCATTATAGAAAGCCACATAAAGAATTATCCAGTAGTTCAGAAATGCAAAAATAAATGCTAGTGATAGCAAAGGTTGTTTAGAGAAAAGCATTAAACCTTTATAAAGAATGGTGCAATATGCTTTAGGAGGGTAAAATCATCCTCAATGGAATGTTATCCAAGAAGTACTTATTGGGTGCTTGTCCTGCAACCCACAGACCCTGGAAGTCATTAGCAAATAACACAAATATTGATTTGTAAATGGTCTTCAGCAGTCTCTGACCGTCTCCTGTACTACGTCTGCAGTCTCTGATCAACTCCTGTACAATATCTGCAGTCTCTGACAGTCTCCTGTACAATCTCTGCAGTCTCTGACTGTCTCCTGTACTATGTCTGCAGTCTCTGACTGTCTCCTGTACTATGTCTGCAGTCTCTGACCATCTCCTTTACCATGTCTGCAGTCTCTGACCGTCTCCTGTACAATGTCTGCAGTCTCTAACCATCTCTTGTACTATGTCTGCAGTCTCTGACCACCTCCTGTACTATGTCTGCAGTCTCTGGCCATCTCTCGTACTATGTCTGCAGTCTCTGACATCTCATGCACTGTCAGCAGTCTCTGACTATCTCCTGTACTATGTCTGCAGTCTCTGACCATCTCTTGTACTATGTCTGCAGTCTCTGACCATCTCCTGTACTATGTCTGCAGTCTCTGACCATCTCTTGTACTATGTCTGCAGTCTCTGACATCTCATGCACTATGTCAGCAGTCTCTGACCGTCTCCTGTACTATGTCTGCAGTCTCTGACATCTCATGCACTATGTCAGCAGTCTCTGACTATCTCCTGGACCGTCTCCTGTACTATGTCTGCAGTCTCTGACCATCTCCTGTACTATGTCTGCAGTCTCTGACCGTCTCCTGTACTATGTCTGCAGTCTCTGATCATATCTGGAAGCACTTTTGCAGTTTCTAAACATCTCCTGTAGCATGCACACAGCCACCAACGGTGTTTTAAATCATTACATATACAGAATAATATGTGTGAATAGTTTGTAAGGACTGTCCCTCTTTATAGCTCTCAACTTTTCCTGATTTCGAGGGACTGTCTCTCTTTCAGATCAAAACCTTCATCCAACCACTAAATCATTCCATTTTTGTCCCTTTGCCCATTGCAGATAATTCCATAACTGGCTGTGGGATCTTTCATGTTTCATTGTTGATATAACACTCATGTAGATGTGTTCTAAATCATCAACCTGCAAAAACATTGAGCTCCTTTGTGTTTAACTATAAATACAATCATAGGTAGCGCTGCCGCAGATGGGCTATGTTAGAGGCTTTGCTCAGCTTAGGCCTGTTATTTCCCTCTATAACACATTCATGAGTGGAAGGGGCAGCTGACAGCATGCAGAATCCTGCACTGTCTTCTTTATCCTGTTTGCCTGGGTGCCAAGCAAGAAAAATCAATAGCAGCAAAGATAGAAGGCACAAGAGAGACATCTAGTGGCCCAACTGAGAAACTGACAAAAGTAGCTGCAAGCAGCACATTCTGTAACCCTAAACATCCCAGCTCCTAAAGAGAACTGAGCATCAGGGGTTTTATTTCATTAGGTTAGGATGTAGTGTGCAGGTGTAACACTTCCAGGTATTTATTATGTCTTACATGATCACATGACTCCTAATAATGCATTCATCTGTTCTTTTATTATGGCATCAGTCAGGGTCACTAGATTAACACCCACTACATCCTGTAATGTAACAGACCCTGTCAGACACTCCCTTTTTGCCTCTGTCAGTCTGCTTGAGGATCTTGTGACCAGGGATTTGGCTGTTACTCAGGTCTGCCAGCATAGAGTACTCCTAGTGATCAGGGTTGTGGCTGTTAGTCAGCTCTGTCAGTATAGAGCACACCTAGTGACCAGGGGTGTGGCTGTTACTCAACTCTGCCAGCATAGAGTACTCCTAGTGACCAGGGTTGTGGCTGTTAGTCAGCTCCGCCAGTATAGAGCTCTCCTAGTCACCAGGGGTGTGGCTGTTACTCAACTCTGCCAGTATAGAGCTCTCCTAGTCACCAGGGGTGTGTCTGTTACTCAGCTCGGTCAGTATAGAGCACTCCTAATGACCAGGGGTGTGGCTGTTACTCAGCTCTGCCAGTATAGAGCACACCTAGTGACCAAGGGTGTGGCTGTTACTCAGCTCTGACAGTATAAAACACTCCTGGTTGTGGCTGTTACTGAGCTCTGCCGGTATAGAGCTCTCCTAGTGACCAGGGGTGTGGCTGTTACTCAGCTCTGACAGTGTAAAGCAGACCTAGTGACCAGGGGCGTGGCTGTTACTCAGCTCTGCCAGTATAGAGCACAGCTAGTGACCAGGAGTGTGTCTGTTACTCACCTCTGCCAGTATAGAGCTCTCCTAGTGACAAGGGGTGTGGCTGTTACTCAGCTCTGCCATTATAGAGCTCTCCTAGTCACCAGGGGTGTGGCTGTTACTCAGCTCGGCCAGTATAGAGCACTCCTAGTGACCAGGGGTTTGGCTGTTACTCAGCTCTCCCAGTATAGAGCACTCCTAGTGCCCAGGGGTTTGGCTGTTACTCAGCTCTGCCAGTATAGAGCACACCTAGTTACCAGGGGTGTGGCTGTTACTCGGCTGTTACTCAGCTCTGCCAGTATAGAGCACACCTAGTTACCAGGGGTGTGGCTGTTACTCAGCTCTGCCAGTATAGCACTCCTAGTGACCAGGGATGTAGCTGTTACTCAGCTCTGACAGTATAGAACACTCCTAGTGACCAGGGGTGTGGCTGTTACTCAGCTCTGCCGGTATAGAGCTCTCCTAGTGACCAGGGGTGTGGCTGTTACTCAGATCTGACAGTATAGAGCACACCTAGTTACCAGGGGTGTGGCTTTTACTCTGCTCTGCCAGTATAGATCTATCCTAGTGACCAGGGATTTAGCTGTTACTCAGCTCAGCCGGTATAGACCACTCGTAATGACCAGTGGATGTGGCTGTTACTCAGCTGTGCCAGTAAAGAGCACACCTAGTGACCAGGGATGTCTCTCTTACTCAGCTCTGCCAGTATAGAGCACTCCAAATGACCAGGAGTGTGGCTGTTACTCAGCTCTGCCAGCATAGAGCACTCTTAGTGACCAGGTATGTGTCTGTTAGTCAGCTCTGCCAACACAGAGATGTTCTTATTTCATGTTTTAGTCTAATGGACAGCATCATTCAACTGATTTTCCTGAACCCATCCCAGCCTATGACCAGATGGTAAAAAGAGAAGCAGCACAGTGATGAGCTCATCCTTCTGTCACATTGCATTCATTTGTGTTCTATCTGCCTGGATCTTAGATTTAGCCCTTTAGGCCAGCATGTAAAAAAAAAAACCCTGTCCCTAAAACAGGGGCAGGGGCTAATTTTGTTGCTTGTCTTAGATTGTAAGCTCTTGTGGTAAGGGCCCTCACCTCCTCTTGTGTCACTGTCTTTATTTATCTGTTATTTGCAACCCATATTTAATATGTTGGCGCTAAAGAAATACTGCTTGGGTCTTATCAGGAACCCCAAGAAAACTGCACGCCGGGGGCAGCACTGCTCCAAGGGCAAAGGGACGATTTTTTTTCCATATTTGAATATATTTTATTCAGTTTGGGAATGCCCATGGAATTAGTTCATCAGTGCAGCAGAGGTATGCAGTATGGACTGACTTGGCAACCTGCAAACATGCAGAGAAGGGCTGTAGGGGGTCCTTTAGGTGTCCATGCATCCAATCTTTTTATTGGTCCCTACAAGCCCTGGAGGGCAGATATCAGGGGAGTGATGTAGGGGGGTCCTTTAGGTGTCCATGCACCCTGCTTATGACCTTTCATTGATCCTTACACCCCCGGAGGAGGAGTGGGTACTACAAGAGCCGGAGTGGGCACATGTAGGTGGGATAAGAGTGAGAGCCTGTTGGATTTGTATTGTAACAATTAGCCCATCATTGACATTTGTTACCCACTTATCATGGTTGCCCGAGCATTGTAACAATTGCCCTGTTGTTGCCCCTGTATTGCAGCAATCACCCATTAGCTGCCCACTGTTACCTACCTCTCAGAATGTATGTAGAAACTGCTCCAGACAATGCCATTGTAAATCCAAATATTATCTTTGTAAATTAACACTGACATTGTCACTGTGCTGTATAAAGCCTGTGCAGAGCTACGGGAGGAGTCTAATAGGCCACACCCACTTCAAGCTGCTTGCGGAAAGCAACAGCAGGAGGAGACAAGACCACTGACCCTGCACACAGTGAGAGAGCTGAAGTGGCCGGTCTGTATATATAACCAGCAAAGCAAAAGCACAGAATTCTCTTTTTTTTATGATGGATAACGCACAGATCGGCAAGAAAACACATTGTACCCAAACAATATTTGTTCAGTCCACAGACAACACATAGTCATTAACATCATAATGCATATTAATGCATGCGTGTTAAAGCATCATAAAGATGTCAAGCCAGCTCAAAGCTGCAAATTTTCCACTGCTGGTTCCTCGGCAATGACACCAAAAATAGAATAAAACTAATATAAGAAATTTCAGTTTATTGGTTTCAGCCTCAGGACGGCCATCAGAAATTTCGGGGCTCCAGACTAGATAAACCTCTTGGGCCCCCACCCCATATCTAAATACAAAGGTCTTTTATTTGGGGCCTTTAAGAAGTAAGAAGTACCCCTCACCCCCCTAATGGTGCGGCTGCTGCGTTGCAGCATTCCATTCCAATATCTTTGTGCTAAAACTGCTGAATTGTCTCCATTCGGATGAAATATTAGTTGTCATGATGGGAGATGTAAAGCAACACGATAAACAAAACATTGGATCGGTTTTACTAAATTCTTTTTGCTTTTTTTTTCCTCTCTCAGATTTTTTTACACGGTCAGCGAATGAACAGATGGAAACTGCCATTCCCTTCGCACTTATCAATGTTGAAATTAAAACGAATTGGTTTTTCAGATGGGAAGTTTCATTCTGGGCAGGGGGGGATCTGGTTTTCATCGGAGTTCCTCCCTATTTGGATTCTGTCATCTGTCTCTTCTTTAATTCCATCTTAAGGCCGGAAGATTTACAAAGATGTCCCAGGCAGAGGAGATAAGAGTGAGACTGGAATGTGCGCATTCCTTAAAGGTGGACTGCAATGTATACAAGTTATGTTAAGGGTTCACATTTTTTGGGCCGCAGTGGTGCTGCCACATAGGTGTGTGTTGTACAAAGCAATGCGGTCTGGTGGCCCATTTATTTAGAAAGCTTTCCCACCATTTCAATTAATTGCCTACTACATGAGAAAGCAGACCTGAAAAATGGGTACCAAACCCAAACCCTGCAGATTGAATGGAACAAAACCACTGATGCTGGAGATTGAATGGGCACCAACGGCCCTGCTGAAATATTGGGTTATTCTGGCATTGCAGAATTAATGGTCACAAGATCATTACTACAAAATGATAACATGACCACTGACCCTGCAGAATAATGGGCACAAGATTAATGACTCTGTGAAATGAATGGGCGGAAGACCACTGACCCTGCACAATCAATAGGTACAAGATCATTGATGCTATAGGATGTTTGCATACATGACCACTAACCCTGCAGAATCAATGGGTACAAGACCACTTATCTTGCAAAATTATGGGTGTAAGACCACTGGCATTGCAGAATCAATGGGTAGAAGGTCATTGACACTACAGGATAAATGGGCACCAGAGCACTGATCCTGTATGATAGGTGAATATAATACCACTGACCCTGCGAAAAATGGGCACAAGCCCAATGACCCTGCAAAATGAACAGGTACAGGACCACAGATCCTACAGAAGGAATGGGTACAAGACACTGTAGAATAAAAGGGCACAATGCCACTGATCTTGCAGAATTATTGGGCGCAAGGCCACTGGCATTGCAGAATCATTGGGTACAAGATCATTGATGCTACAGAATGAAAGGGCACAAGACCACTGATCCTGCAGAATGAATGGGTATAAGACGTTGTAGAATGGAAGGGCACTAGGCCATTGATCCTGCAGTATTATTGTGTACAAGACAACTGGCATTGCAGCGTTACAAGATCATTGACATTACAGGATAATTGCATACATGACCCTGCAGAAGCAAAGGGCACAAAGACACTTGCCTAGCAGAATTATTGGGTGCAAGACCACTGGCGTTGCAGAATCAATGGGTACAAGGTCAGTGACACTATATAATAATTGCATACATGACCACTGATCCTGAAGAAGAAATGGGCGCATGACCACTGAACAACGGCAGCATAAATGGCACCAACATATGTTACTTGTCTATCGGGCACAGCAATGTGTATGATGTCACCCTGCACAGATGTGTACCTGGCCCTGGTGCATAGTTAAAATCATTCAAACTTATTTTTTTCCTTGCAGTGAATCTCCCCAACCACGGAAAGACTTTGTTTGTCCAGGTGGTGATGTTTTTGAAGTTCTCTGCTCCCGCAGCTGTCAGCGCTATCCTTCCATTTCGGCAGTCCTGGGCAGCCATGGCAGAGGTCTCAGTGTCCTTCCAATGCCAGGTGCTGATGCCATCCCTTTAGGTGCAAGTCTATGAGGTTCGCTGGGGGTGCAGTGAGAGAAAGGGATAAGGTAAGTCTTTATCTGAAAGCATCATTCCCAAAGACAGAACAAGCTATTACCCTTGCAATGTGGAAAGAGCCCCGTGTGAGCATAAACAATTTAAAATAAAAGTATGTAAATTCTAACAATTCAGTTCTCTTAGTCACTCTCTATTATGCTGGTAAATCTATCATTTATTTGTTTGATAAATGCAGAAGAATACCCATGGATCCTGACAGAAATCCTGCAAGCTAATAAGTTCCTGTGCTGACTGATATCAGTTTCATTGTTTCCAGCGCTCTTTGTGGATTATAAAACACTTCCATCTATTGATTGTTGTTAGGACAGTTCCCAAGACAGGTGGGAGGTATAAAGAGGGGCAGTCCATTCAAATCAAGGACAGATGAGAAATATAAAGGGGGCAGTCCTTCCAAATCAGGGGCAGTCCTTCCAAATCAGGGGCAGGTTAGGGGTATTAAGAGCGGCAGCCCCACCAAATCAGGGGCAGTTGGGAGGTATGAAGAGGGACACTCCCACCAAATCAGGGGCAGGTTAGGGGTATGAAGAGGGGCAGTCCCACCAAATCAAGGGCAGTTGGGAGGTATGAAGAGGGCCAGTCCCTCCAAATCAGGGGCAGGTTAGGGGTATGAAGAGGGCCAGTCCCTCCAAATCAGGGGCAGGTTAGGGGTATGATGAGGGGCAGTCCCACCTAATCAGGGGCAGTTAGGAGGTATAAATAGGGGCAGACCATCCAAATCAGGGCCAGTTGGGAGGTATGAAGAGGGACACTCCCACCAAATCAGGGGCAGGTTAGGGGTATGAAGAGGGACAGTCCCTCCACATCAGGGGCAGTTGGGAGGTATGAAGAGGGACAGTCCCACCAAGCAGGTTAGGGGTATGAAGAGGGACAGTCCCTCCACATCAGGGGCAGTTGGGAGGTATGAAGAGGGACAGTCCCACCAAATCAGGGGCAGGTTAGAGGTATGAAGAGGGGCAGTCCCATCAAATCAGGGGCGGTTGGGAGGTAGGAAGAGGGACAGTCCCATCAAATAAGGGCAGGTTAGGGGTATGAAGAGGGGCAGTCCCTCCAAATTAGGGGCAGTTGGGAGGTAAAAGAGGGGCAGTTCTTCCAAATCAGGGGCAGTTGGGAGGTATAAAGAGGGACAGTCCCACCAAATCAGGGACAGTTTGGGGATATGAAGAGGGGCAGTTGGAATATATTCTAGTGTTACTGGGATACAAGATGTTAAGATACCCCAAACAATCTCACTAATAAATGCTCTTTACCAGCCCCAGTATTGCTCCTGGTTAATGCCAGGAAGGTTAAAGAATGTAAAAATAATCTAAAGGGAAATTAACTTTTACTTAGAAGCATTTCACACTTTTTCAGTCTCTTTATCTTCAGAAAACACGTGCAGCTTAATAAAAAAACTTTTCATACTTTGGCTTGTTTAGGGCAATGCAACATACGAAAAACTAATATATTTATATGAATATAATGAAAAAAAAATGTACAAGAAATATAAACAAAAAAAAAAAAAAATAATGATTAAATGAATATTTGTTTATCAGCAGATTTGTGAAATCTCCTCAGTGTGAATATTAGGCAATGCAGCCCAACATTCCATATAGACTCCGGCACGCGGACAGCGTTCCTTGCTTCAGAATAATGTATAGAACATTAAATATATAAACTGTTATTGGTAAATTCCATCCCACCCTTCGGCTTATCTAAACACACGTTGTGCAATACAGGGCCCATACCGTACATGCTGAGGTTTACTGTCTGTATACGTTCAGATATAAATATTCATTTCCTGTATAAGTTGCACTAATAAAATGTAACAAAAACTTTGAATTGTTGCATCTGGGACATTGGGTGGCTTATGCTGTGCTCTTGCAGGGCTGGGGCCCTGGTGTTCATTTCCCAGCTGGGGTCCCTGCCTGGTGTCCAGGTGTGGCCCTGTGTGCATGGAGTGTGTTGATGGAATCTATAGGATAGAACACACCAATAAAATCAAGATCTGAACCTTAATGGGCGACACTGAGCATAAGAAACAATTCCATTTCCATTTTCATGCCCTGACTACATTCAGCCTCTCCTTATCCACATGCACTCGCTCCAGAAAAAGCTAAATCTGTGGTGTGCCGGATTCTGAGCTTCAGAAGGTTTATCTTATCATTGTCTATTGACTTTCCATTGGCTGTCCATTAACAGGTTCCTTGCAGGCTCCAGAGGACGGATGGGTGCAATGACATCACAACAAGGGGACTGCTGGACAGTGGGCACAGGTGCCGGATCATGCCAACAAAGGACACATGACTGTGGACTGTGAAATTGGTTGCAATGATTATACAAGGTAAAAAAAATGGTCAATTAGTTGGTTGGGTATTTCAGTTTGCCAGCAAGCCATTTAAATCTCATGTGATAAAACCACTGAAAATATGGAGAATTTCACAAATCCGAGCTGGTGATAATATAACACGGATTCTAGTTTAGAAAACTGTTGTTATAATATCTGTTTGTAGACCAAGACCTGTTGTAGATTTATTTGTAACTGTTATAGAGTCGCTTTAAGAAATAAACTGATTTTAATGAGGTGTTTCTGTTATTGTGTCCACCCGCCATCCAGGTCTCCTTCCATGGCTATGAATGGACTGGGTCATGGCAGTCGTCATTGTGTCAGTCCAGCAGATGTTCGCAGACTGTGTGCTGTTTTCCATTACTGACACACGTAATTCTGGTTCAAGTTCGACAACTAACGTCAGAGCATTTTCTCTCCTTTCATCCCAGCAGGAGTTCAAGTTGTCAGAGATCAGCATGCCACAAGGCCTCTTAGATCTCCCCCTTCCAAGATCACACACATCCAAACCATGCACGAGTACACAGATCGAGAAGAAAGAGATTTAAATGGGAGTTAGCTGCATGCTTGACTTCTGAGAATTATCAGTAATGCCCCAACGTTTCATCTCTTGTATTAGGAAAATCACTGCAATAGTAGAACATTGACGGCAGATAAGGTAAAGACCGGCGGCAATACTTAAAGCAGTTAACATAGCTAAATGCAGGGCTCAAGTATTTGTATTCCTGTTGGCTAAATGTTGATTTGATAAGACAAGAAGATGCAAGATCAGCACATAAGTAAAGTTATCCCACCAAAGGAATGAAGGAATGTTCATTGGGGATACAGAATGCACCACACTGCAGAAGTGCCTGGTTGGGTGGCTCATAGTATAGCCTATTGCCCCATCTTAGAACCCTGGCACATGGTTACAGAATTCTGATATCAAAATCAGTTTTAGATGTGGCCTGCTTTTTTGTCTGCAACAGGAAGAGTTGGAATATCCCAAGTTGGATGAGACAACTTGTACCCCATGGTGAGATCATCGGAGGTCATTGGAGGTCATCAAGGGATGTTATGATCGAAAAGACTCAGACTCAGATCCATTGTATGGACTGGCCTTTTAATAAATCTCCCTGGTGGCCCAAAGGACCTAAAAATATGAAAGCTTAATAGTGCAAATTCCTACATTTGTTGGAAAAGACAAGGGTCTGCCTCTTGTTTTCCACTCTCCTTTCTTGATGGGTAGCCTTGCTGACCAATAGGGTAGCAAAGAATGCAAGAAGAGGACCGATCTTAGCTTTACCAGCAAAAAGTCAACATTTGCATAACAATGTCATATATTGGTTGGATCTCCTTTGTGTCTGCACAAAGATTGTTGCAAGGATCTTGAGGCTTTAGTTTTATTGGAAATAATGGGATTCATGGTGTGACCTGGGTGTGGATTACAATAGGAACACCAATAACTGATATATAACTGCTCCTTAAATGGACTTTTCAGTAACTTCACTGAATCTGCATGAATCATTCCTTGGAATGTCACAATATACAGCAGCCTTTCTCAACTTTTTGAACATGGGTTAACCCCCAAAGTAATTTTTAGGGAACCCCTTCTATAATTATTAAATCCACAGATCACAGTATATTAGTATGAGGGTTAGTGGGAGGAATTCCTTTTACATTGCTGGCCATTGGGAAGAATGTCACCCTTACAGATAGCCAAAAAGAGGTGCAAATTGCTGAGGAGGAACCCTGGTTTGTAAAACCCTGATATACATCAACTAAATTTTTTTTTAATAAATGCTCTACTTTAATATTAAAAAAGACATCCTTGATTTGAGTCAGGGACTTACATCCCCCTCAGCTGAGATAATGTCATCATTTACTTGCAGGCAGGAGGAAACATTTCCCCCATCTCTTCTACTCTCCATATTTCTACATGGTCAAGAACTGCACTAGCACCAAGATTTAGCTTCTGAGCCAATATCCCGTCAGTAAGTAGGCTCTGGATGATGGTCGGGCAAAGATGGCTTCTTCTTCTGGAGGGAACAGGAGATAAGGACTTTGTTGAGAGGAATATTTGTATCTCTTCAAAAAAATATACAAAATCTGGCCAAATGTTTATAGACCGGACCATGACATCTACACTTTATGGACAGAAATGTGTAAACCACTCCAAGTTCAATAGGTTGAGTTTCTCTAGGAAAAGGTTCCTTCTAGTACAACAGTATACAAAGACATTTTTAGAACAGTGTTTCTCTACCTTTAAAACATGGGGGGGGGTCTTGAAATAACTTTCAGGTCTTCAGGGAACCCCAGCTATAATTACTATATCCACATATCACAGTATATTAGTGTGGAGGTCAGTGGGAAGGGTTCCTCTTGCATTGGCAGCCATTTGGAAGAATGTCATCCTTGCGGATAGACAAAAACATAATTGGTAACACCTAAACTGTCCTGAGAGGAACAAACGGCTCATTGCTTAAGGAACCTCTAGCAACTTCTTGAGGAACCCTGGTTGAGAAACACCATTAGAGACAATTATGCACCTCTAGTTTGTGACAACAATTTGGGGAAAGCCCTTTATTTGTTCCGACTGCACCCCTGTGCACAGAGCTAACCCTGTAAAGTTTGATGAAGTCATGTGGAGGAACTGGAGAGCCTTGACCTCAACCCTATTGAACTCCATTGGGATTATTCATCCAACATCAGTCCCTGACCTCACAAATGTTCTTTTGGCCTAATGCCTTGACTTAAAAAATATTTCTGATGCTACGTCTTTACTCTCAATTTCTCAACTGCCAGTATGCTCAATATTCCCATACTTGTCCTGGGTCATGAACTCACCCATTGACAGATGACGGCTTTAGAGTTTGCACCTTTAAAAAAAAAGAAGTCGGCTCTGGCAGTTCCCATATTTCTATTTAACAAATTGATATGGAAATTTTTGTCTGCTCGCATTTGCCGGTTACAAATAATCACTCCTGTTTTTCAAAGACCGTATTAAAGCGATCAGCTTTCTGCATCGTACTCCCGCTACGTCTCCATAATGTTCCCGCTATTTAGAAAAACCAAACTGATGTGAATTAGTAATCACATTTGAATAGCTTGTCCTTGAGCGGACTCCTATTGTTCTACACGTGTTTTTAAAGGTTACAATAATTTCATGCAAATGTTGCAGCAAGATGTTATCATCAAAGGAACGAAGGCTTTTCCATCCCCGGCACTGGACTGCATACCAGAAAGCTTGTGTATAAAAATTGTCGGAAATGAACACGCAATTACTTCATAATGATGTCCACAGACCAAAGACAAAAGTCTTAAGAAAATGAAATTGTGCTTTTTTGTTAAAGGCAATTTGAGTCCTGTTTTGGAGAATCGATTGTCTGTACAAGTTTTGCTCGAACATGACCCTGTTCAGTTCAGATACGTTTGGCTGAAGAATGGTTCATGTCTCGCGCTGGCTAAAATCAAAATGAAATTAACCTTGTCAACTGCTTAGTTGGCAAAGTAACCAACTTTACCAATTATATACAATGGCTGTGTGTCCATTGTCAAAAAATTGAGCACTTTCATTGGTTGGTGGTCATCAGAACCACCCCTGACATCACCAGCTTAATAAAATGCTCAAACCGTGTCAAGAATTCATGTAAGGGGCAGTCCCATCCCCATTGACCACCATGATTTAAAATGCTCATTTACCTTTATATTGTTTGCCATCATTGAAGGAACGGAGGCTTTCCCATCCTTGGCACTGGACTTCAGACTAATAATAATAGGAGCAGTGATGACTTATTGTAGATCTGCAAAGATCTCACCCCCTCACCCTTTGTGCCTAAATCTTGACTCAAGCCATACATATTTGGGAAGGTTAAACATAGCCTGAACTTACTATAGGAATCATTACTGAACAAAAGAGAACAAAATGCACCGAAATGCAATCACAGCATTGAACAACCTCTTATGACCGTGCATGCTGTTGCAGTAACACTATAGTTGCAAATGGCATGCCAATGCCAAAATTAAATTATGATATAATGTTGTGGAGAAAATATAAGATGTGCATTGGAGTGGAGAGGTACAGGAGAAGTCCTGTAAATATGTCAAGACGGGGTGGTGATAGAATGGCTATGTCATAAATATACAGTGGATTTCTCAAACATCTACAAATTTTTATATATATATATATATATATATATATATATATACTTACTGTCTGGCCTAAAAAGAAAGCCCCCAAATGGGGGCAATGTTATGTTCTGGGGTGCCTATAGGCGCTCTGTTATGATATCGGGGGGCCTGAGGGCAGTGTTATGATCTTGGATGCCTGTGGGGGCAGTGTTATAATCCTGGGGAGCCTGTAGGGGCAGTATTATGATCTGAG
>NC_092871.1:4802630-4814732 GCF_032062135.1 Pyxicephalus adspersus | reverse complement strand
AGCCTGTGGGGGCAGTGTTATAATCCTGGGGAGCCTGTAGGGGCAGTATTATGATCTGAGGAGCCTGTGGGGGCAGTGTTATGATCTGAGGTGACTGTGGGGGCAGCGTTATAATCTGAGGTGCCTGTGGGGGCAGCGTTATAATCCGGGGTGCCTGTGGGGGCAGTTTTATAACCTGAGGTGCCTGTGGGGGCAATGTTATAATCTGGGGATCTGTGAGGGCAGTGTTATGAACCGGGATGCCTGTGGGGGCAGCGTTATAATCTGAGGTGCCTGTGGGGGCAGCATTATAATTCGGGGTGCCTGTGGGGGCAGTGTTATGATCTGAGGTGCATGTGGGGGCAGCATTATAATCTGGGGTGCCTGTGGGGTGGTGTTATGATCTGGGGTGCCTGTGGGGGCTGTGGTATAATCTGGGGTACCTGTGGTGGCAGTGTTATAATCTGGGGTGCCTGTGGGGTGGTGTTATGATCTGAGGAGCCTGTAGGGGCAGTGTTATGATCTGGGGTGCCTACGGGGGCAGCGTTATAATCCGAGGTGCCTGTGGGGGCAGTGTTATGATCTGGGGTTTATATCTGATTCTTAGTTTGCATGTACGCAGTGCAGCAAAGGGTTAAACTGTTTACCCAGCAGTAAAAAGTGCGTTTTAGCAAAACACTTCAGGAAATGTTAGTTAAATGCAAAATATGGCAGCTCTCCAACCCTCCCCGGAGCCGCAGACTCCTCTTCATTAATGTAAATATTTTCTACCAAATATTTGATAGTTCTGTCATCCCGAATGTTAAATAACTCACGTGAAGCTTGTCATCCGCTCCTATGGGGGTAGAACGCTGCTTATTAGATACATTTACCTTTTTTTCCTAAATAAATTCTTTTATTTGTAAATTTCTTTATATTTATTATGTAGCTCTGTGGATTGCCATGGCATTTCATGTCAATGATATCTGTGCCAACCACGCATTCTGAGATCAGAAGACGGGTTTGCGTCTTAAACATTGCAAATCCACATTGGACGGGGACAATTCACAATCAGCTGCTCATTGGTCAAATGCAATCATTGTACATCAGATTTGTGACTTCGGTTAGGCTGAGATGACGCCATCAGTCTGTGGCAAGCAAGAGGTGACATTTTCTTCATCAACCTTGTAGCGAGTCACAAGCGAATGCTTAGTGAATGTTTTGCTTTAATAATAAGTCCCCAAAGCAGTCTAAAACAATGGAATCAAGATGCAAACCTGGTGCATATCTTGTCTTGTCCTGATATTTCAAGCTTTTCTAATTTTTGCAAAAACAAATTTTTCACTTTCGCCCATCATTTTCTAGTTGAGTCCCTTCCACTGACTCCCAATGGTGTCCTAGAGATAGGAGTTTACATATTTGGTCAGCATGGTACTATCCCTGTCTATAGGATAATGATTTTGGCATTGAAGGCAACTTTTTATTTAGTTACAGAAATATCTGCAATCTTTCTAAACGCATAATTAGAAAGATTTACAAAGCACAAGGGGGCGCTCTTTGGGTCTGGAGGCAAAGAAGTCTCTGGATAAAGAAGGGATTCTTCACTGCAAGGTCTGTGAAAATGTGGAGTCGGCACCCTCAAGAAGTAGTTTAAGCTTGTTCTATAGATTGCTTTAAGAAAAAGCTTTTCTGGAAGCACAGAATATAACTGGGTATTAAAGCTTTAAAGTAAAGATAACAGAGACTGCTGACCCAGGGAACATCCGATTGCCTCATGGAATCAGGAAGGAATTTTTTCCCGTTTTTTTTGCCTTCCTCTGGACCAGCTATGTCTTATAGGGTTTAATATCTGAGATATGTTTATTTCCCTAGTGGTTGAATTTGATGGACTTTTTTCATCCTGACCTACTATATTCACTACCCAGCAGAAATAGTTTGTATGGCTGAAATTCACACATTATAGACTTGTGCTGGAACTAACCGCTCCCATTTAACCTGATAGGAACCGTCTGGGTGCCATTTTGTGCACACAATTGCATGCAGGTGTGGTTGTGTTGTGGTTAAATTGGTATTGCAACACTGGTCCTGGAAGCAAGGTGTCACATCTGGCCCTGAAGTTTCCTTTCTTCCTCTGGAGAAAGAAGCAAACACAACTGCAAAATTCAAAGTCAATGTGCCTGGGAGCATCTTACTTTTGCAACCGTAACTATAAAGGGGGCCCTAGGTACTGATGGATGTTCTTTCCTCCATCAGCTTGGGGGGTTAATTTACATAAACCTTTAGGGTGCTTTTTCACCATTGCATTTGGACAAAATGTACATTACTGTAAGTGCACATCAACAGTCAAACACAATTGTGATACATTACAGTTCTATTTATTTTAAATGGCACCCACTGTTACAATATTACTGATGCAATACACACACTACACTGGCACGTGTACAGGGCTGGTTTTAGGGTTTGTTGGGAAATGGCTAATTGTCTCTAATACACAGAATGGGCCTGATTTAATAAAGTTCTCCAAGGCTGGAGTGGATACACTTTCATCAGTGAAGCTAGGTGATCCAGGGAACCTGGAATGGATTTGGTCTAGGATAGGAAACATTTGTTAACAAATAGCAAACCACTCTTCAGAAGTCCATTTCAGGTTTGCTGGATCACCCAGCTGATGAAAGTCTATCCTCTCTAGCCTTAGAGAGCTTTAATAAATCAGACCCAATGTAAAGTGGTGCAGGGAGCTGGAATGCCGTAGATTTGCAACATGTAGCCACCATGCACCCAAAACCAATCCATGTCGGTTTAACCACTGCACGCAGGGATCAGGCATAGGAAACCCTAAGATGGATGAATAGATAGATGGATACGATGCCAGTTTTCTGATGGTGACAACAGTAAGCCATGCCTGTGTATGTTGGAACAGACATTTTCCGGGATGACAACTCAGAAACTACTGGGGGACAGGGACAGAGCGTTGTCACCCCTTAACATAATATGCTGTGACCTTCATGGCAGCACCACCAGGGATTATTAAGGAAAAAAGATGTTATTAAAAATAATGTTTGAAATGACAATATTTCCTCTTCTTGTTCAGCTTGCATCTACTTTAAGCAATCCAGGGAAGGATTGACAGTCAGATGTCTTTCTGCTCTGTTTTTCTGCTCCGGAGATGTCACAGGACACATATGCCGAAGCACTGGGACATTTTTGCCACTGTAACATCTGTTTCCCCTTGCACCCTCCTTGGGCATTAGGGTTGGCATCTGGAGCGCTGCCTTCGGGCTCATCATGAGGTTACCTTGCTAAGTGCTTGCCGCGCTGTCATCCTGAGTTATATTTAAAGGAGAATTTCAATCTAACCAAACAGTGAGATTAGAGTTTAAACTGATGAATTATTTCCATATAATGTAAAGGGTTACACCAAAAATATGTTTGCACGATACAGGCAGAAATTTACTTGGCAACAGATATATTCTTGAATTTCAATATATATATTAGGAAAAGTCTCAGTGTAACACTACCACCCCTAACAATCCAGAAAGACAGAACCATCTTTGTTCAGGTATTTTCCAGGGTCATCATCTATTTCCCAGTTGTTGGCTCATTTCTTGCTTTTGTGCCGTTCTTTACAAATATCTTGTGATTTGTTGCAAAATTACAATGTCTGATCACTGGGTGACGGGGGACTTAGAAAATGCTACCACTTTCCTGCAGCTAAATAATGATATCATCTTTACCTTGAAAATCTCTGCATTACTGACCAGTGGCTTTAGGTGTGAGTGGCTTGCCATTTTCTGATGTTAATGTTTGCAACAAGAAAGCAGACCCCCATGGTAACAACTGGTGTACAACCAGTCCTATACTTTGCCAAGCGCTAATATTATTATTATTATAATTATTATAAAACAAGATTTATGTAGCGCCAACATATTACAGAGCACTGTACATTAAATAGGGGTGCAAATGACAGATACATACAGTAGGACAGGAAGAGGAGAAGACCCTGCCCCAAAGAGCTTACAATCTAGGAGAAAATGATGGTTTGCATGGTAGCTACCACCCCCAACAATCAGCAGTCAATGAAAATGCAGCTTAAAATGTCGTTGGATACTGGGTTGGTTATGCAAACAGCAGGCAGTGTTACCAATGGCTGGTGGTGGTTGGGATGATATTGGCAGCAAATATAAACACTGCCCATAATTTGAATTCAAAACCAACCTCCTGGCCAGCTACATGCACAGCGGACAACGCTTCCATTAGTTGATGGTTATAGGAGGTAATACTGCCCCAAATACCCACATGGGAACTTCTCTTAGCAATGAGCCCATTCTACAGTTCCCTACATAGTGTTTCAGAGAATGAATTTTGACATTCATTAAGTCAATAATGAATCACACTCAGGCATGTTCTCCTATCAATACTCCAACTAACCCAAACCGTAATCCAACCTCCATTGCCACTTCAGCCCTTTTGCTGAATATTTATTTAATCATGCACTGACATCACCCACAGGAAAAGTCCTAATCTACCTGGAGTGTGTAAACCATGCCAAGAGGGCCATGTTTGATATAATTCTGCATGCACAGGGCCCTACCAATGGCTTTATCCCAATACAGACCTTCAGCACAGAAAACAAAAAAAAAGTCCAAGGCTATATTTTCAGACTTGATCGCTCCATATGGATATGGTAAAGAACTAACATTGTTTTTCCAGCATCTCTATAAAAATCACAAGCGTTTCCTCCTGGAGGTGATGCCTGAATGCTGGGAACACAATCATTTCTACATAAACGACTCCTATAAATGAGGATCCTTGATACTTCTATCACGTGAACGCCATTAACGTACGCTGACTGCACCTAGCCGCGACATCTTGTATTGTAAACTTTTACGCGGTTTCTTAATCCTGTTCTCCCCCTTGCTGCTTCCTACTTTTTGTTTAAGTGCCCACACATTACAAATATTTATAGGTATTCTTCTAAACGAGTTTTCTGGGGCCACACGCACTAAACAACAGCTGTGAGCCATTTTTATGTAGCTTATAAAGACGTTTCACATGATGAGAGAGCAAGGTCGCCTGTACTACGTCGGCTTATTATAAGGAACAAGCGAGTAAATTAGCGGATGGTACTGCGGATGGCAATATTGTTAAAGCTGAATTCTACGCTGAAGGTCTTTTTTCACCCTCTGAAAACATAGTCCATTAATCACAACATTGTGCCTAAATCATAAAGCAATTGGAGGAAATCTGAGTATTTGTTACATGTGATGTTGAAACTTTCAGCTGATACTTTTAGAAAGTCTTGGGGAATAGAGGAATGGCCTGGGAGCAGATTTGTGAATGGTGACAGGGGAGTTCTCTTCTCCTCTGTCATCATCTCCACAGCTGCAAGCTTTTGTAAGTTATTTCTAAAGTAATAAACTAATAATAAGTAAGTTTTCCTGCCCAGTATACACAGGGCCATGTGTTTGAGTCTGTTCAACATTTTAAAGTTTGTGAAATTCAAATTCTTCTTAGATCTGAACTAAATTTCAACATTTAATAATTTTAAGTAAGGCACGGCATTATTGCAAGTAACGGACAGGTGGTAACACTTTTGCAAAAATCATTCTTACCTGACTAGTCGATCTGGTAAACAGTCCTAATCTCAGCATGCACAGCTCAACATTGGTTGCAAGGACACCCGGCAATCTCGGCTTCCCCTGCACTTTCCAGGAGTGAATGAATTCCGCCCTACCAATCAAGGAGGCTGAAGATCCTGACTAGAGAGAGAGAAGAAGGAAAAAGATGGTGGCATGATGGGGAATGGAGGCAGGTGTGGGGGGTTTAGTTCTGCTTTAATTTGCTCAAACACCATTTTTGTATTTTTACAGAAGCTTTTGGTCAAAAATTGCGTGGCACAGTGGTCTTTGTCGCACTGGGTCTCAGGTTCATATACCGGTCAGAACACTATCTGCAAGGAGTTTGTAGTTCTCCCTGTGTTTGTGTGAGTTACTCCAGGTACTCTGGTTTCCTTCCACATTCCAAAATCATGCAGTTAGGTTGATTGGCTTCCCCCCAGAATTTGACCCTAGACTGTACTTAAGACCATATTGTAGGAACATAGCCATAGCCAGTCATGTCACAGTTAGTGACATGACTATGGACTTTGTAAAGCGCTATGTAATAATATTAATTTTCAAAATACCTTCTCTGGTCATTACGAGGTTACCCACAGTTTAAGAACCCAGCAGGTGCAGAACATGCCATAGGCATGAGACGACGGGAGGCGGGTTGAGACCAAATTCTTGTGGTCAACCAAGTTTCTAGTGATTAGATTATACATAAGTGGTTGGGACTGAAAGTGCCAGGTGGCTGGTGGTGCCAGCTTTAATGTTTACATCTTTTTTATCTTATCAGTCTTGTGCTACCCCACCTCCAAAAAATTACTTTGCAATCACATAATCAATTTGTAAAGAAACTGATCCCCTCTCCAAAAATAAATACTTACCTCTGTCCCAATCCCCCATGTTCTAGAAAGGCAAAGGTTATAATAGAAATTCCCTCCAGACCACTACCGACACCCCAGTCATCAATGTCTCCCAAAAACACCAGGGGCCAGGTCCATAGAGGTACTTATTGGGGGGACTAGGCAGATTATAGTTTGTTCCAAATCTTCCAAATTTTCAAAGCGGGGCAGGAGTTGGCAAAAAGAGGACCCTTTGGCTTGCCATTGAAAATCCTCTTTAATATTTTAATGCTACTGAGATTCGGACTTAAACAAATATTATTAGAAGCTTGTAATGCATTTGCTGGTGTGCTCTGTGTTTGCTGTGCTCAGGACACTTGACTTTCATCCAAAGGAGAAGCAAAATAAAAAAAAGGCTTATTCCACTCCATGTATAATGCTGCACATGCTACATGTAATTATACTGATGGTACTTGAAAGTCCCCTCTCTATGGTGTATCCTCTGTCTGCTGTACAGTTCAATGAATCACCAACCCATTTAATATCTTCAAAGACAACTAATACAAAATCTCATTCAAATGCAGCCACTTGAAATAAGATGTGTGTTTGACGTCTCTGGGATCAGCCAAATCCTTCGTTCGGGCTATGAGTACGGAAGGCCGAGGAGCTCTGTGAAGTGTCTTGGCAGCCTATAGTTGACATAGAATGTTATCAATAATAGGAAGAACAAATAATTAGTTAATAATTAAATCTGCTTGGCAGGCATGTCACCTAATCTAAGATCCACCATTTAGAAATTTTATAGCGCATGGGTCTGCCTGATTGGGTCATATAATGCAGCTTTACCCATCATTTTTATTATGGGGGAATCCTTGAAATAATGTTTAGGTTTTAGGGAACCCCTGCTATATTCTATCCTAGCCACAGATTACAGCATGGTGGTAATTGCTCATTGCTTATAGGATCCCCAGCAACCTCTGGAGAAAACCACAGGGCTCCACAGAACCCTGATTAAGAATCAATGACATAAGGTAACGGAAGGGTTGAACTAAGTTGTGGCATCCAATAAATGCTAGTTATGTGATCTGAGCCTAATGTGGACACACTAAAATTGTAATTCTTACAAATGCTGAGAAATGTACAATATATGGCTGACAGTACCATGCCTTACCATTATACCTATATAGGCAAGGCAAATAAATTCCAGAATACCACGTTTTACCTTTACAGTTGGTATGGCCTCCATTTCTTTGGGATGGCTTTCTACAAGATATTGGAGTGTGCTAATTGAATCCGAGTTGAGCCAAAAGAGCATTTGAAATGTAAGCGTTTCGATGCACAATCTGCATTGTAATTCATCCTAAAGTTGTACAGCCGGGTTGAGGTCAGGGTTTCATGCTGACCACTTGAATAACGACTGATTATTTGCAATCCAGCATGCCCTGTTTAGTTTGCAGCAGAAAAGGAGATCAAGCATTTAGCTGTCTGTCCACTTCTTCCCTACAGCTTAGCATCCCCAGTTCCCCTTAGCCGTGTGTGCGCTTCTTTAAGCATCCCCTGCACATAAATTGAAACAGTACAGCTGAAGGGGATTTCAGAGTATGTGCTGCAGCCAATGAGCATAGTAGTCCAAGGCTATGATCTTGCCCTGCCATACAGCGTTTAGCCTGCCTAACCATCTGGTGATGCGATTATCCGTTTGATTACATACTGCTGTCTTTTTTCTGGACTTTTTTCTTTTTTTTGTTTGCTGCCTGGACTGACCTTTGCTTATGACCCCAACTCTTCTTGTCTTAACCTATAGATACCTCATTTGGAGGGGTGATAACTCGTGTCTCAGCAGGACTTGCCTGTATTGCATTATCTGTGGATCAACTAGTAACTGACCCCGGACTGTCTGACTTCCCATTGTGTTTCTAGTCCTGCTTTTGTGGGTTCCTGGTCCTCTGTCAGTCCTCCCAGATACCGTCATTTATGCACTGAAGTCCTGGGGGCCACTAGGCATAACTAGGCTCCCCAGGCTGAGCGGGGCTTTTTATAGGTGAAGAATGCGGGGTTAGATTTGGAGATCGGCGCCTGGTGAGCAATGGCACTGCACCAGGGACTTACAGTAAGTGTAGAGGTGACCTTTATCTTGACTGGAGTTCTAGTTTTCATAAATGATTTTCAGTATACTCCAAGTAAACCCCTTTGTCTCCTAGTCCATCCACTCCTCCTCTGTCCTAGTCGGCTTTTTCCTCCCCCTCCTTTGGAAGGAAAGCGGTTATTACTTTCTATAAAACACAGGTTTGTATTTGTCAGAATGTTGTAAAAAACACCATTATCTGGGTTCATGGGGAGAGGATCCTCTTAATGATCGCGCAGAGTCTTCCATCTCCTCTCTTAAGCTTCCAAAGGTTTGTGTATCCCTGGCAGTGAATATTAAAAAATGCATCATGTTCATTTGCATGCGGTGGGGTAAAATGATTCCTCCACAGCTTGAAACTCTACTTTCAAACATATTTGAAGTTTACTTTAATAAATATTACTGTTTTCACTGCAGGAAGGTTCAGTAAAAATTCCTATAACCATTGTACTTTCCCAATGTTTCTTCTATTTTTTTTTCTCTTCTTTTGCTTTTTTTTTTTTGTTTTTTTGTTATAACTCACATCTGAAAAGTATCCATATAAAGTTTCAGTTTTAGATATACTTTAAGATCTTACACTTTATTATCATGTTTGCATGGAATACATGTGGATTAGCAGAGTTTGCTTTATGCAAATAGTAATAGTTATGCAAATAGTTATAAAATAATCTTCAGGAAAATTGGGCCCTATTAAACATGGTAACAGAGATTCTGTTCTTTTATTGGTGAAACATTTTCTCCAATCTGTAGTTAAATGTATTACATTTACAAAGACGTGTAGCTAAAAGGTGACAACTTAAATCACTGGGGAACTTAGAACCCAAGCCTGCCATGGGAGTACTAGATGAAGCTACTCATCCTGGTGGAATTGAGTTGGGCTCCTTGTAGTCTAATGTCACCTATTTAAAGTGAATCCATCATGTCTGTGCCATAAAGGAGTCTTTATACTCAACTCTTAGGTGGCCCATATATTCTATCTTCCCTTTATTCAAACACTGACTACTCTGCAAAACTCTCCTGCTGTGCACTGTGGATCCATCTTCCAATCCATACATCATCACCAAGTTTTGGGATTGAACTCCTGGAGGAGATAGAGAACCTATTACCCTACTATTTTATAGACTCATTGTTCATTTAACGTTTCTCGTGCTCTTTACCTTAATGAAGTGGAAGGTGAGTCAAGTTTTGCCACAATCTCCCCACCAGCACCCTTTTACCAATCCTTCCACCATTACAGCTGGTGTTCCATCAAACTTTGATACTCACCAATTTTTGCTACAAGGAAGGTAAGTAACCCAGAGGGTCAGGTTAAGGGCAGATTAGGCACCAGGCAGGGGAACGTAAAGGTACACACAGGGCAGGAAGGTTAAGATTAGGCTTCAGGTGTGTGTGTGGGGGGCTGGACATATTAGGCACCAGGCAGTAGGGGCTCAGTTTAGCCAAAAAGCTGAGAGGGGGGGGGGTAAGGATTACGACCAAAAACAGGTTTATGGTTATATTATTTTTATTATATATAGCAACAACATATTACACACACTTTACAAGATCCATAGTCATGTCACTAACTGTCCCTCAAACGGGCTCACAATCTTATGTGCCTACCATAGTCATATGTCTTTAATACAGTCTAAGATCAATTTTAGGAGGAAGCCAATGAACCTAACCTGTTTTTGGAATTGAGGAGGAAACCTACACAAACACGGGGAGAACCTGCATACTCCATACAGATAGCGCTCTGGACCCAGCACTCCAAAGGCCGGATTGCTAACCAGTGAGCCACCGTGCTGCCCTAGGGTTTTTGATTAGACAGCAATATGAGATTTTAGCACTGGATATATTGCAAATGTGTGTTATTGTATGTGTGCATGCATGTGAGTGTACACACTACATTTGTACATGTGTGTTTGTGTTTACTTGAGCAAATCTGCCAATGCTTGGTCCCTGAATGTGTGCCAGTTTTCACAGCTGCTGGAATTTAATACACGGTGAAAATACTCAGACACGGCAGGTTATGTTAATCGTTCTGAATCAGCGACAGGTGAAATGGGGGAATATTACTGCATGTGTGAAAAAGGTTACATACTATGAAAAATAACACTAGGCTAACACAAACCCATCCAGACAATGTGTATGTGATAACTTATTTATCCGCGTTTAAAGGGAATTGATAATGAGGAACATCATATATTCCATTGTAGCAGGGATTGTTTCTGCATTATGAAGCAAAGAAACATTTAGGATACAACTCCATTACCATTAGTGTGTCCAAAGCTTCAGCTACTGAATGAAGAAATCTCTGTGATCTGGAGGAAATCCTTTCTGGGACAACTTAGAACACAACTGGAAACTAATTGGTAATTATTAGTCAAAATAAAAGTATATAAACTTGTCACCAAAGCAGGTTTTCCCACTGGAGGATTTCCCCTTTGTTTTGGTGATAACTGAATATTTTAGATTTCTCTTTACTTTGCATCCCAATGACAAGCGACACCAGGATGGAATGGGTGAATCTTCCCAACAGGAGCACACAGGAGACAGAGATCCTAACCCCTACCACTCCATCCAAAAGGTGTACAGTATGTGTTAGAACTCTGCAAGGGGTACGTTGCATCCTTTGCTAATGATTTGTTATGACAAATAGTGTTTGAGCAAATTAAATGTCATTTAGTTGGGATTTCAATCTACTAAAATCCAATTAGCTTCAAATTTCTTCTGATAAATCTCTATTATCTGTAACATACACTGGGTATATGTCTGGCCCTATAGTTACATTTCTATTCTTATGGAAGATAAAGCTGCTCAACCATCACTCAGTCAACCCTTTAAAAAGTCCTGTTATCCATTGGGTAGGTAAAAAACCAGAGGAGGAGTTCATTGCAAAAGCAGCTTTTTTTTCATTAAAATGCACAAACATTTTTTTTACTAAATTAGCATCAAAATTTTCCTTGTAACCCTACTGATCCATCCATCTTCATGGTGCTGCAATTGGTCATCAGAGTATGGTTTTGCTATTAGAATGAACAGAACCACACAGGACCATGGAGATGGATGGGAGATGGGATGCTCATGATGCCCAGGCTCAGTGATTGGTTTTGAAGAACAGCCACCCATTTTTTCTAATGCACCTTGGCACACTGGGATAATTTTGGTAAAATTTTTATTTAAAAAATCTATTTCTCTTTTCTGTAAGGTTATCTTACAGTAGGATCAAGGATATACCGTATTTTTCGGACCATAAGACACACTTTTTTCCCCCCAGAAGTGGGGGGGGGAAAGTCCCTGCGTCTTATGGTCCAAATACAGCCTACACATATGCTGTTAAAAAAAAAGTTTCTTACCGTGTTCCTCTCCTGTGTGCGTGTCTCCTTGATGCTGGCTGTGCAGCACGTGCCTGCTCCTGGCTGCAGTGCAGAATGAAACTGAAAGTAACAGCCGGCATTCTGCACCAGGAAGCAAGCTGCTGATCCCTGCCTAAGGGAGATCCCTACACTTAATTACCGGTAAGTGAACAGAAGGGGACAATCAATGACATAGAGTGATCAGAAGGGGACAGTCATTGCATAGAGTGATCAGA
>NC_092871.1:4678738-4801871 GCF_032062135.1 Pyxicephalus adspersus | reverse complement strand
GATGGATCTGGTCCAGGATTCAAAGCATTTGCTAGCAAATAGCAAATGACATTGAAGAAATCCATTCCAGGTTTGCTTGGTCACCCAGCTTCACTGGTGAAAGTGTATTCTCTCCAGCCTTGGAGAGCTTTAATAAATCAGGCCCTATGTCTCTATTGTGCCTGTACCTTGTAAAGAGAAGATGTAAGGATAGTAGCCTGCAGCCACCAATGCATGCAGAGACTTAAGCAACACAAAAACTTGTTGACTTGGCTGGTGAGAAAGTTACAATGGCAGGTCAACCCTCATGAGCCACTGGTGACACAGATGGCTGGGTGGCACTGATAGTGCTCTTGATGATTATAGATGCCCCTCCATGGCAGTACAGGCCCCAGAGCCTCTATGGAATCTAGTTAGGCACTTTTTTGGTGGAGGGGTTGGGGAGCCCACTGATTTCTAGTTCGGCCCCTCACAAAATTCAGTATATAATAGCTGCCACCTTTCACATAATCCTTTGTGATTGCAAAGCCGGTTCTCCACTGTCCAGCATTTCTCATTTCTGCTTTCCCCACGCAAAATACTGAACGAGAAATTGGCTGTATCTAAAATATATATTTTGAATAACAAGTGACAGATTCTTTTTTTTTGCTTTGTGTCTCCCACAGCATGAAAGAGAGACAAGGGAGCTGACACCGCTGCAATGCTTCATTGACTTTACAGACTGCAGTTTACCTGTTTTGTCTATTTTTATGATAACTCAGTTATGCTTTGCATACACAATATGGATTCTATGGCTTTGCTGGAATCAGCTGATCCCATCCTCCCAGCGGCATGACTGAGAAATATCTGCCATTTCAGACTCGCTGAGAAGGTGCCAGGGTTTATTCTTGTCATCCCCAGTCCCTGACATTCAGCAAAAAATAGGTTTGTCGGCTGTCTTTCCCTTGCACAGACCCCATCGTGAGCTGTGTCAATTAACCCGCCGTCTCGTCTTTCTTATTCTGCTCCAGATTACCGGAGTCATGTGCAAAATAATTGGCATAGCTCGAGGAGGAAGCAATATATTGACAAAAGGAATATCGAGCGCTGCTGCCAAGCATTTAAAGAAACACTCCAGCAAAACTCAAATATATAGCAAGAGGATATGGTTTCTGGTCTACCTGGACATGGATTTTATTTAGCACCTCGATACACACTAGGCTACCTACCAGGTCCACCTGGTAACACCTAATACCAAGCCTGGGATTCTGCAGGCCATTTTGGCCCTTTATAAGTATCTTTGTATAAGACTGGTCATTAAGAAAGGAATTTTGCCCATGCTTTTCTCCAGGAGGAATCATTGCTAGGAAGAGCCTCCAGCCCTCTGCTCAACTCAGTAATGAGTTTGTTTCCATTTTCTGTATTTAAACAGAAAGAAATTATTATTTAAATTACAGCACTCTATTGAATCTAGTCACAAGCCCTGATGCAGCAGTTAAACCCTTGAAACGTGTTGGATGTCTTTTATCACTCTAATGTGAATTGATTAACATTTTTTGACTTATTGGGACTGATTTAATAAAGCTCTCCAAGACTTGAGAAGATAAACTATCATGGGAGAACCTGTGTGATCCAACAAACCTGGAACTTATCTGGTTTTCCGTTGAAAACGTTAGCCAATAATAGCAAAGGAGAATGAAGAAATGGATTCTAGGTTTGCTGGATCATTCAGTATCTCCCATGATAGTCTTCTCTAGTCCTGAGAAGCCTATATAAATCAGGGTCATTGTGTGGGGTTCCTACTGTTACAGTAAAATAAATCTGGCAGGGGTTCCAGCATTCTTTCCCTTTGCTAAAAAGCGTACAGTGTATGTTATATTATGGTATAACTTTTATGAGGCCCCTTTTTCACCATGTGATCCAGATCATCCTGAGAATATCCTTCATGTACCATACTCAAATAGATGAGAAGTTCAAGACTGGACAATTGCATCCCACTTTCTTATGCTTATTTGGATATAATGGGCTAAGATTGGACCCCCAGTTGGGTTGTTTATTCTTTTCAAGGTTCCCATTCTACTGACAACCAAACAGGTAGGGAGGGGACTTTCGTCGCCATGGATGACCCTTTCTACCTTTAAGACACCTTCCCCTGGCAATAAGTCATTCTGTTTTATTGTATACGTACAGTTTTTTGGCTGGTCATGTAACTTTCTGCATTCTCCACCAGTTTTTGCTGTGGCCAGACCTAGATGATGCTTAGAGCAAGGTTGGTGTGATGGCATCAGTACCACTCTCTGCATCATTACATTGTGAGTAAAATACCCCCCCAGCTGCTCTCTCCGCTCCTCCGATGACCTACTAATGACTTCCTCACTCATAACCTCCTCACACGCACGGCTCCAAGACTTTTCAAGAGCTGCCCCAACTCTCTTCCTCGTCCTATTGGGCTCGCTCCTACTTTCTGCTCCATTATAACAGCCCTCAGAACCCAACGCTTCAACCTCACCTATGGTTCAAGACAGCAAGAAGCAGCAGATGTTTGGCAGCACTAAGATGCAACAACAAATGAAAAACAAAAAAGAAAAAACAATGGAATTGTTTATGATCTGCAGCACCTTACCAATCATAAATCTGCAGATTTAGGGTCACATCTATTTTTATTCATGACTGGTTGCTGTTACCAACATCTGTCTGTCGTATATTTACACGCCTGTATCTAAAAATCAGCAACATTCACCCCATGTGTCACTTTCGGATCACAATATTTAAAGTGTGATGATTACTCCAAAGTAACTGCAAAAGCAAGCGCTAGCAATTTGCAAAAAAAAAACAAACAAAAAGAATGAATGGATTTATTTATTAAAAGTTCTTACCCTGCAAATTAAAAATTAATAGTCACGGGGTATAGTTACAGCCTGGGTAAATGAGGTGGGGGCCCTAGGTGTGTTGAATTCCAGCAGCCTGCACCCCCTGCTTTTCGGTAAGTAGGGGCTCTGGAGATGGTGGAAGCTTAGGGCAGCGGTGGATGCAGCCAAAAGCGGGTCCTTGAGCAGAACTGAAAAGTGGGGCCCCTGTACAGAACCTACTAATTCCCCCGAAGTTAGCAGCAAAGCCAAATCCCACTGGCTGGCACAGAGATTGCTAAAACAATTTAATCACCTGCCACAGACTGGGGGGCTCAGGTTGCTTCCCAGGTGTGATGCCAGGTGATGGATAGCTGGGCGTCGTATAAAGGGTTTGAGGGCATACAGTCAGAGAAGGCCGGCGGGTATATAGATGGGCGTAGGACCATGCAAGCTGCTCTGGGAGCCTCGTGTCTAAAGGCTCACTTTGCACACTGCCATACCTGCCCCTGGCCCAGTCCAATCACCCATTTTGTCTAACCCCAAACCTGGCCCCAGTTACATCTCCGGGCACAGGCCTGCATACCCCAAATTCTAATATTCTAACCCAAAGTTACAGAACCCAGCAAGACCACTCATAGTCTATTAGCGCTCTTTCCAAGTTACAGTCAAGTTCTCTCTTCCAGGCCGCCAAATGGGATTTATTTAAAAAAAAACACTCCCTTGGCAATTTTTCTGACACATCTGAGAGAATGTGAACGGTAACACATTTGTATTGTTTAAGCTTTATTTGTCAGCCGGTACATCTGCTTAGTAGCAGAGGATAATCTACCCGTGGGCTGGTGGATCCGAAGTGCCGGGAGTGCGTGATTGACTTGTACCACTTTGTACCAAGTCCATTCCTCAGCTTTGCCAGAACTTTTTGCTGCCTGTCTTCCAGTTCTCGAGTGATATCTCCAGTCGGTTCCAAGTTCCAGACCTCCTGAAAATCTGACATTCCTTAGATGATGTTCAGCTACCTGTTGCCTAATTAGCGGAGGGGGCTGCGGAGGCAATGAAAAGACGCTTCGTTATGATCAGACTCGCCGACAGTGATTATCTGGGAAACAAATTGAAAATGGCAACAGACATGCTTCCCTATCTCATCGCAGGCTTGTCTCTTGACTTTGCATTCTCTGGCGTGTCTCCGTGCGCAATTAGTCATAGGCTGAGATCCTTACTGAGTGAGAACAGAGAGCGGCTAGATATGTTGAGTGGTCATTCGTTATTCTTCTGCCTCCCTTTATTTTTGTATAATGCAGAGAGGAACACTTCTTTATTCAGAGCTTCAAAGCCCAAGGGTTTAAGTCACCCGTATGCATTTCAGGTAGATGAAAAAGTGTGCAAAGTAGAACATTCTGGTCACTTACCAGCAATAAAGGATCATTGCTCTCTGTAAGGACCAGTTGTCTCTCTGCTGAGGTCAGCCACGCCCTTTGCTGAATCAGATCAATAGCTAGCCAATTAGCAAAGCTCATGCTTGCTGCTGATTGGAGGGGTCTAGCTTTGACTCAGCAGGGGGTGTGGTAGACCTTTGCAGAGAGAACACTGATTACATACAAGGTAAGGGGTCCTTTTGTGCAGGTCTTTCTGACCAGGGTTCTCTATTTATAAAACAGGGAATCTGATATTCCTTTAAAATTCCCTCATGGGAATCTTCTAGGTCCATGTGTTTCAATGGCAATAATTGATGTTATAGGGAATGTCAGATTCCCTGTTTTATAAATCAAACCCAAATTAGTATTTGAGAGATATTTTTGCATATATATATATATACCTCAGATCCCCCAGGAACCCAGGCTGACTAATGACCCCTCCCCAGGAGTGTGTGTCTGTGACAGCCTGCTCTGCTTTTCAAAGAAACAGGTTCAGTTATAACAGACCAGTGACATCTAGTGGCAGAAAGGAAACACTGCAGCAAGCAGCTTTCTGCTGGAGGACTCTGCTCCTTCCTCTATAACTCTCCTCTCCTGAAATACTCTGCTCTGCTGGAGGACTTGGCTCTATTTACCTCTCCAATTACTGGGGTGCTTATGAAAAGTGGGGTGGGGTGAATAGCTGGTTTGTCACTAAAAGTAGCCGTATGGAATTCACAGCTCTATAAGTGTTTCCTCCAGGCTGTCATGTTGCAGGCTGTGTAGTGAAATGTTTCATTAGCCCCTCTCTCTCTATTTGCGGCCCGAATGCCGGATTTAGGAAGAAAGAGCGGACAGCGGGGACATTAGTTAGGTCCTGCGTAGAACGCGTTGTGACCCCCGACTCACCTCCGATACAGCTGCTTCCATTCCGAGAAAATGTTTAGGTTTAAGGTAAACAAATTAAATTGTGATTGGTGAGAAATGACAGGAATGCAATCTTCCCGGCGCAGAAACACAATGGGCTCAACAGAACATCAGTCATCAGACGTATAGATCCCAATTCATTAAAGCTCTCCGAGACTGGAGATGGGTGAACATGGGTGATCCAGCAAACCTGGAGTGGAATAAAAACCTTTGCCAGCTAATGATTTTAGGTTTGCTGGATCACCTATGTTCTCCCATGATAGTCTACCTTCTCCAGTCTTGGAGATCTTTAATAAATCAGACCTCATTGATCCTGGGTGGTGTAAAGGTCCACGTTCTGCTCTTTCAGGTCAGAGGTTAGTCTCAGAGGCTCCTCCCCCCCATCGCAGGTTCGATCCTCACCCCCGGTCAGCTCATTTCTCTAAGCAGAAGTCTCCTTTAACAAGCTTTTGTAGGGGGAGCTGCAGCCGAGCCGTTCTCTGGAATAATCAGATTGTAGATACTTACAAATGACAGATGCATCGTGTTTTTGAAATATTTATTAAAATCTGCTCCTCCTGTCTAATTAGTACATTCTGTCTCATGCTGGCAGATTACTATTATTATTAGAATAAAGAACTAATCTACCACATAATAATAAATCCAACAAACATACAGCGGGGGGATGGGGTATTCATTACATATTAAAATGGTCACAATTTAACCAATCTTTCCCATGTGCTGATAACAGAGATATATAATTCAAGTTACCGGTTTAAATCTGCTGATTTTATTAAAATATTCACTAGTGATCCTGCCATGATGATTCCTATTTCAGAGTTTCCTGTAATAGGGTGACAACATCCTGTTCCTATTTCACATTTGTGTTTCTGTGTTGTCACCCTGTCATGTGAACATTTCAGCATGCATTGTGCAGACCTGGTCCAAGAGATGTGTGTACTTACCTCCATTCTGCTCTCTTACTGTTACTTTCTGAATCCTAATAGATGGAGCTCTGTGTGAGTTTCAGGTTGTACTTTGGAGTACAGGGCAGGAAATTCTCTCCTCATTGTCATGTGATAGCATTGAAATTTAACCCAGATTTGGAGGGACTGTCCCTCTTCATACCCCCCAGCTGCCCCTGATTTATTAAGACTGCCCCTCTTCATATTTCCCAACTGCCCCTGATTTGGAGGGACTGCCCCTCTTCATACCTCCCAAATGCCCCTGATTTATTACCCAACTGTCCCTGATTTGGAAGGACTGTCCCGCTTTGTATGGCCTTACTGCCCCTGATTTTAAGGGACTGTCCCTCTTCATACCTTCCAACTGCCTCATATTTGGAGGGACTGTTCCTCCTCTTCTGACGTCCATACGGGGCTTAAGGCCAATTTGTGAGAAGCCAATAAACTTCCCCGTATGTTTCTGATATCTCTGAGGAAAGCAGACAACCAGACCAGAGGTAACGCATACAAACACACTGAAAACATACAAACTCCATGCAGATATCACTATGGCCAAGATTTAAACCTGAGGCACTTGTGCTGAAAGTGCTAAGTATGTCTCTTCCACTGCATTATCCAAATATATATATTATATTGCAAATCACAATTATATCATAGTTTATTGTATTCATATAAAAATGTTAGATTCTTATTGCATTACTCTACTTTGAATCCTATTGGTATCACACTATAATAACCAATCATAAATCTTATTATCTTACAGCTTCATTCTATTAGATTCCTTTGTATCATCTAATGATAAATGATCGTATTATCCTATTGTAAATCCTATAATATTATCTAATAATAAATCTCATTGAATTACTCCATTTGAAATCCTATTATAATCCTTTTGCTTTGTTCTAATATACTCCTGCTGTATTAATCTATAACAAATCCTACGTTATTATCCTATTATAATCCTTCTGTATTATCTAAGGACTAATCATATTGTGGAGTTATTTTATAATGCTATTGTATAATCTTATAATTATTATAAAATCTAGAGTTCTATTCAGTTTTCCTATGATAAACGGAAGGTGACAGCAATCTTCAGAGCCAGTAATTTTGCAGATGTAAGGTCAGTGCCCCGCCCACTGACTGTTCATTGGACTACAAGCAAACATCATCACATTGGTGACGCCCATGCTTAAGACTTACCATGCACGGGACAATGCATTTGGATAAATCATGCATTTAGTTGTTACATAGAATTTAGATGCTTCATTCTAAATTGAACCAAAGTAATCAATAATAAGGGAAAGAACCTTGATAGGTCACGTTGGAAAAATTCCATGTCTTTGACTTGTTTTGTGACCCTGCCATAGGTTTTTAACACATGCATAGAGACTTCTCCTTATTAATTTAGAGATTGATCACATGAAATTTAGCAATCAGTTGAAACCAATGCTAAAGGATTGACTGTGTATCAATTATCGGGTAAAGTATTATTATTATTAATAATAATAATAATAATAATAATAATAAATAATATATATATATATATATATATATATATATATATAGAACATTTTACACAGCATTAAATAGGGGTTGCAAATGACAGGTATAAACAATGACACAGGAGGAGGAGAGGACCCTGCCCACAGGAGCTTACAATCTAGGAGGTGGGGGAGTATCACACAATTTAGAGACAGAAGAAGACTTAAAGGTGAGGTTGAAGCGTTGGGTATTAAATGAGCAGAAAGTAGGAGTAAGCCGAATCGGAAGAGAAGGACCATTTCAGAAAGTCGGGCAGCTCTAGAAAAGTCTTGGAGCCATGCGTGTGATGAGATTAGTGAGTGAGGAAGTCATTAGTAGGTCATTGGAGAAGTGAAGAGGGTGGCTGGGGGGTATTTTTCTATCAGGACAGAAAGGTAAGTGGGACAAGACCTGTTGAGGGATTTGAAGGCAAAGCACAGGAGTCTAAATTTGATTCTGAGATGAAATGGAAGCTATCATAAAAGTACTCCCCCAGCCGCTCTCTCCCATTTATATAGTGCCAACATATTACGCAGTGCTGTAAAATAAATAGTTATCTAAGGAATGATCTACCTGCCAGATCTATAAAAGGGCGAACAATGATTCCTCATCATATCATAACTGTTCTAAATGAATCTTCACTCCTCCAATGACCTACTAATGACTTCCTGATATATAACCTCATCACAAACACGGATACGAGACTTCTCTAGAACCGCCCTGACTCTCTGGAATGGTCTTCCTCGTCCTATTCGGCTTGCTCCGACCTTCAGCTCTTTTAAAAGAGACCTCAAAAACCATTTTTTCAAACTTGCCTACCCTGTTTTTTGAAACCATCACTATTTCCCACCACTGCATATCTCCTATCCTATTGTGTGTAAATTCCCCCACCTACTAGATTGTAAGCTCTTCGGGGCAGGGTCCTTTCCTCCTGTATCACTGTCTGTATTCGTCTCCTATTTAATGTACAGCGCTGGGTAATATGTTGGCACTATATAAATCCTCTTTAATAATAATAATAAAAATAATAATATTAATAATGATCAGTTGGTTTTCAATAGTTGCCATTTGTATTGAATGAGTCAATAGAATTATGAGTCAATAGAATTATGAGTCAATAGAATTATGAGTCAGTAGAATTATAGTTCATTCACGAATACTCTTTCCGTCCTTGAAGATTCCATTGTTGTGCCAGGATTTGACCCCAGTTCCCTCCCGTTATCCCTCGTTTTGACAGTTTTTGACCATGAACATCATTGAGTTGGTAAACCTTGCCAATAAATGTAGATGAAGAATTATAAGATGTTAAAAACTCAGAAAATGATAAATATACCTTCTGGGTGCGCCATCTTTCAGGCCACCCTCATGAGATCATCCAAGCCAATGGTTCAACTCTATTACAGCGGCTGTATTAAAGTGTATCCAATATACATATTTCAGTATAAGCTTCCAGTTCATGTGCCCTAAATGCTTTCTGTACAATCTTGCAGCTGAAGAGGATTCTGGGTAATGACTTTTGCTAGGGGCCCTCAGCCAACATGAAAGGACCCAAGACTGAGCGATGGCTCGGCCATTTTGTCAGTTCTCAGAAATTCTCCTTTAAACCGGAGCTCTTCCAGGTATTTTAGGAGCGGGAGACTTCTGATGAGAAAGATTACTCTTTAATCTCCGCCATTACACAGCCAATGAATTGATGTGTATTAAGCGCTGCAGCTAATACCCAGCAGACGCATGTAAATGAGGGGACGGCTGGACTGCATTATGTCAAGCGGGCATGTTTAATATTTATCAGCTGAAAGCCATGTTTGCTTTTAATCCATGAAATTCTTATTTTAAATAGCTGCCATTAGAGATTTTACATCTGTCTAATTTCCAGTGAATAAAATGCGACTTTTTAGCATTGGCTATTTCTATGGTTGTAAAACTTTGAGAGTTTCAGAATTCTTTATTGATGGTAAAGTGCACCTTGGATAAACCATAAGGAGGTGGAAAATTTAGATATTTTGTTTGATTTATTAATGCTCTCCAAGGCTGGAGAGGAAACAATTCCATCAGTGAAGCTAGGTGATCCAGCAAACCTGGAATGGATCTGGTCCAGGATTAAAAAAATTTGCTAGCAAATAGCAAATAGCTTTGAAGAAATCCATTCCAGGTTTGCTGGATCACTCAGATTCACTAATGAAAGTGTATCCTCTCCAGCCTTAGAAAGCCATAGAAAGTTGTCTTTATTTTCATGATGATAAAGGTTTTGGAAAAATGAGAAATAAAATAAATGGATAATAAGCCCCATCTCTTGGCAAATACTAACCAGCCCTTTTAGGGGCCAATATCGTATGGGGCCACTAACCCAGCGCTGTAGATGCACCCCAATGGTCCTCTTGCTATGACATCACAGCTGCTGCTGTATATTCTTCTGGTTTGGAGTCAAGTTGGTGTCCATGCCAAGCAAGCAGTGAAGTGAACACTTGAAGAAGAATTTGAGAATAAAACGTCATGTGACTGCAGCTTTGGGTAAGTAAAAAGGGCATTTAGATTTGTTTTGCCAGTGATCTCATTGGTTGTTCAGGGAGCGTAGAAGGGGGATGAACATTTGAAAGGAGATCGGCATTAAAGCCCCATACTTATGTCAGATAGACATCAGATTACTGTCACTGGTAAAGATCTTTTGTGCAATTACTGGAGAATGAATTCTATACACAGCCATTCTGTTCTATGTAGGAGGAGGGGGGAGGATATGCAAGTAGCACCCTACTGTGCACAGCAGTCATTCCTAATCCATCATTCATCAATCCCTCAGTGAGTATTGATGAACTGGGGACTGTACACTAGATTTTTACCCAATCACAATAAAGAACCCTAAATAATGGCCCCTGAATAGTTATTTTCATTTCTTCATGTGCAGCAAAGCTCTCCAAGACTGGAGAAGATAGATTATCATGGGATAACCTGGATGATCCAGCATGAATGGATCTGGTCCTGCATCAAAACATTTGCCAACTAATAGAAACTATTTTAAGAAATCCATTCCAGGTTTTGTGGATCAGCCAGGATCTCCCATGATAGTCTATCTTCTCCAGTCTTGTAGAGCTTTAATAAATCAGGTGCATTGTATTGCACAATCATCGTTTGCATGCTCACTCTACATGCGATCTCCCATGCGATTGAGCTTGTATGAGTGTGCCTGGGGGGCTTTTTTATTGGTATTGTTATATTTTAAATATTTGAATTAATTTTTTTTCTGTCCGAAGGGGGCTGATAAGATTCTCCTCATCATATCTCAGTCACAATCTCGGAGGAACCTAGACCTTGGAGGTGGTCTCCAAGGTACCCCCGCCCCCGCGGTACAGGAACTCACCTGCAGGTCCTGGAAACTTGGGACTGACACTTGTCAGGATGGTCTGGGTGGGCAGGAAGGAATACAATTTTGTAGAAGGGATTGGTTTCCTTACAGCCATTTAGACCCCTTCTTCATAACAGCCAGGAGCTGTCAGTACAATTTGATACCGGTTGGCTTGCCTCTAAAATAAACAGAGGACCGTAGCCATAGGAATTTAGGCACAGGGCCACATGACAGGGTGCTAGGCCTAGCCTAGGGGTGTTAAGCGTTAATAAAATGTAGTAAGGCTAGAGGGCGCTGTGCTAGTGTGGAACGTGGGGTAGGAGGGGATTAGGCATAGGACCAGTTAAAAGGGGCTGGACGTAAATGAGAGCCCCTCTTTTGGAAAAAAAATTTACCGGCTCACCCACCTCTTTTATAGTTATAATTATAATTTGAAAGTGTGGTTAACTCTAGCGGTTGGGGTCTTGGAAGACAAGGATCCAGTGCATTGGTAAAGTGGTGGAATTTGGCAGGGGGGGATCCTCTTGGTGGGGGGGTGATTATGGCTCCTGAGGTGATGCTGGGCGGCTGAGGGCCAAGGTGGAGATGTTGGAAGAGTTAAATTCCGCTTGGGTGCGGATTTGGCCTTTTGAGACCTGCAGCCTGTTGTTTGGGTGTATAACCGGGAGTATGGAGTTTGATAACATTATGGATATTGTTGTTATGATTATGTATTAACAAAAGGGAGGAATTAGGTTGTTGGCTAAATAGGTTATATTCAATTTAATATGTTTGTGTTCTATAATCCCGGTTACCTAATAATAATAATAATGGAGTGTTATGTTAATGTATGCTTGCATATCAAAAGTGTAAATGTATTTATTTATTTACCCGGCTTTAAATAATATTATTTATTATTATTAATAATCAGGATTTTTATAGCGCCAACATATTATGCAGCGCTGTACATTAAATAGGGATTGCAAATGACAGACAGATACAGACAGTGATACAGGAGGAGAGGACCCTGCCCCGAAGAGCTTACAATCTAGGAGGTGAGGGAATTTCACATACAATAGGATGGGAGATATGTAGTGGTGGGAAGTAGTGATGGTTTCAAAAGACAGAAGAAGATGGGTAGGCAAGTTTGAAAAATTGGGTTTTGAGGGCTCTTTTAAATGAGCAGAAAGTAGGAGCAAGCCGAACAGGACGAGGGAGACCATTCCAGAGAGTGTCCAGAGAGAGCATGTGATGAGCTTATGAGTTAATTGGTATAATATGTCGAAAAAGTGGATTTCTACTTTTTTAAACTGAACTTTCGAATACCTTTGCAATTGTTACTCCTCCGTAGCAGTTATTTATTCCAAAAAAAGAAGACATGCCATGAGGCTTGAGACTGATTGCTTGCCTTGAAAATTTTTTTGAGAAATTTTTGCCCAAATTGGCAATGAATGTGAAAAGCGGCAAACATTTCCTTTAAGCGATGCAAACTAACGCAGCACAATAAAATGTTCATCGTTTTACTGATCCTGTTGCCCTTTGCTTGGCAGATTCCATACTTTGATTATTTTTTTATGGAATTTGTACATTTCTGTGGCTCGCTTTTTTGTCTTTCTCTCTTTTGAATGTAATAAATCCTTGTGATGTTTCAAAGTCTTGCAGAACTTCTATAAAGTTACCAAGGTGTCTTTTCCTGTCTGGGTAAAGTTGTAAGCAGTATTTATTGTGCCATCTGTGATCCTTGATATCTCAGAGTGGCCTGGAGCACTCTGCATCCTGAAAAGTTCACAATCCTACGGTAAAAGAAAGGGTTATTCTCCGGGAAAAAGGTTTTGTTTTCCCCCCTTTCTCCTGTAATTCAGAAATGCAACACCTCTCTGACGATTAGCTGAAGGGCGTAATTACTCTTCCATCATAATTATTTTCAGAGGCCATATCTTCTGGAAGGATGCTGGCAGTGGTGAGGAGAAAAGTCGCCATCTCGGAAGAGGTGTGGATGGCACCTTTGGGGCTCAATCACTGTTTCACCCTCCCGTGTGTAAATATTACAATGTCACCTGGGGAAGAGCACGACACCAATTAGTCACCATTTTTATTCTGAGCAAATTAAAATGTTCACGGATCACAGTCTCTAGGCTCATTGTCCTTTTGTGCCCACAGGTGTACACATCATAAATTCATTCTAATGAATAAAACAGTGCAATTATCACAATGGGATATCGTTTTCATTGTTTTTAATGTATTCATAGCCTTTAGGTGTCACTGATTTTACAGATGTCATTGGAGATATTTATCAAGGCTGGATAATTGCTAACTTGGACCCCCATGCTAGCCCCTGGTAATTATTCCCTGGTATACTAATACCATTCTCTTATCCATAAAATGTACTGGTATAGTTCTGTACTAAACCGTCCGCCAATGGGTCTTACTTATTAGGTTCTCCAAGGCTGGAGAAGATAGACTATTGGGCAAGAACCAGCAAACCTTGAACTCATTTCTTAAAAATTATTTGCTAATATTTGGCAAATGGTTTCAGTCTTGGACCAGATCCGTTTCAGGTTTGCTGGATCTCCAGGTTCTTCCATCATGGTCTTTCTTCTCCAGTCTTGAGAGCTTTATTAAATCAGGCCCAGTGTCTCTGATCAATTGTCACTTGGGGTTAATACACTAATGTTAACATACCCCCCACCACCCTAACACATACACACCCTCCATGGTAAGGCTATGGACAGAAGAATATTCCACAAGACAACCTGGGCAGGAGCCTAAGACTCAGCAAATATTCAAGGATCCCAGCTGCAACCATTAGTACAATGAGGGGGTGTAGAAAAGAGAAAGTGGGCAGATTTGTGTGTAGAATAGGAAATACAAAACACACCATGTAGAGATGAGATGTGTGGCATGTACAGCTCAAAATGCAGAATAAGTGAGTGAAGAATAAACAATGTACAGGGCAGCATGCAGAATTATGCAGTATGGTATAGGGAATGTACAGGGCAGCATGCAGAATGTTACTGTTTGAAAATGGGACGGTACAGCACAGCATGCAGAATGAAGCAGTATGGTATAGGAAATGTACAGGGCAGCATGCATAATGAGGCTGTTTGCAATAGAAAATGTATAGCGCAGCATGCAGAATAATGCAGTAATATATAGGGAATGTACAGCGCAGTGTGCAGAATGAAGCAGTATGGTATAGGGAATGTACAGGGCAGCATGCTGAATAGGGCTGTTTGGAAATGGGAATGTACACCTCCAAATCTAGAATTTGGTAATGTGAATAGGGGAACATACAGCATAGCATGCCCAATGAAGGGATATAGAATATGAAAGTGGGATTGCATAGCACAGCCTGCAGAATGTTACACTACAGGATCTAAACCTGTACAAAATAGGAGTCAGAACAGATAAAGCCAGCCTCATATCTCTACCTGATTTAGCTTGTTCCACTTTTTTCCCCTTTTCTTCCCAAATGTCATTTTTTGGATGAATATATTAATTTATAAAATGTATCATTTATCCAATGTTATTTTGCTCTAAACTTTTCTTGGAGCATCTAAATGATTCAATTTGTTATTTGGATAGGCTAATAAAAATGAAACAATATAAAGATTCGTTGATTAAACTAATCCCCTTCTACATATTGATTTTGTATGGTCTGCAAAAAAGGAAGGGGGTGTCATTTGCATACATACTTGGAGCCAAAAACTAACCCTGTTCCCTGCCATTGATAGAGTCCAATGGGAACAGAGCCTGGTGTATATAAGCCCAGGAAGACATAGAGGGCAAGAATGGAGTCTGGCGGCTACAGCGGAGTCAGAGCCGCATCAGCAAAGGTTACAAACAGGATGCTCAGTGCTAGTAACACACCACAGTCACTGTACAACCGCTGAACTGCTTGTATGGCTGCACAGCTATAAGTCTATCATCAATCTATCATGTATGAATTGTTTTATCCATGTTCATTATTTTATCAATAACATAGCGATACATTACTCATCATATTGCTCAATCTTCACCGTATACTTTTGTATAAATGTGCGTGTTAGTCCTTTGCACACAGCAGTTATTTGCTGCAACAATCAATAACATAATGAGAAGGAATAACTCCAGCAGTATATAAACCTAACCTGCCCGATGAAACCTTCTCTGTGCTGAAAATATCATTTGTAATCGATAAATGTGGCAATTATTGTCTGGTGGTGAACCATGTATTATCAGTAAATGAATTTACACTGTGGAATCTATTTATATTTTATTATATCTATGTTATATTTATCTCAAGTCTATCCCATATCTATCTATCTATCCCATATCTATCTATCTATCTATCTATCTATGCTCTCTCTTTTCATTTCCCATTTTATTTCCCATCCTTTCAATTCTCCCCTCTTGTTTTGCTGACTTTGCCTTGCATAAACATTGTTTGACCTTCTGAAATCATATCTAGAGAACACTTCCCCTTTTATTGCGCCCCCACAATGGTTTGTACAGGTAGGGGCTCCTGTGGGGGAGAGTGAATTTCTGTCTGTAGTGAAACAGAGCCGGGGCTTTCGCCTTGTGCATCTTCCAACTAAAAACTTCCACGCTCCCCCCACCGCCAGAGCCGCACATAAAACTCACCATAAAGGAAGATATACTTAAGCCATAAAAACTTATTACAGCTTCTGTATCACGATCGAAGGGACAGGGCCGGCCAGCCGACAGACACAGAAGACATTTCGCATTTGCTTTGTATTTTAAGCAGCGCCAGCCAAGAATCTGTAAACCTGATCATTGAAACTTTGGCATCTTAATGTTCTTTCAAGACATTATTTGGAAATCTGCAGCTTTTATTAGAATAATTCCTGGTTAAATTCCGATTGGGACCTTTGTTATATTACCCTAGGGGCCATAGGCATCTTGTTTTACAAGCGAGCTTTTGTGTATGCCGGAGTGCCCATGCTCATTCTTATCATGGAAGCATGCGCATGTGGCATAGTTATGTCCTACATCTGGGTGGACCCAGACCATTTGAGAGGACATCTTCCAATAGCACCACATGCTGTCATTTTGGATCAGCTACCCTGATCTTTTGTTCTGATTCTCATTACCAACCTGGCTATCATGTCTCTGACTTGTTCTTCGCTATCTATTGCTGATTTCAAGCAATAGTCTGATAGGAGGAGGGAGGAGTTTGTTTCCGTGCTGCTTCCCATTCATTGGTTAGTGACAGGCTGGGGGCGGGTCCTGGACACTCTGGGTTAAAGCAAGTAGATTTATTAATTCTGGCTGGCATTTAACCTTGGAAACTGTGGCCATCCTGTGGCCGAAAAGAAGTATTACAGTACTTAAACAGAGTTTTACACAAAATGGGGCCATGGGAAAAGATTAGGTGGGACCCTAAATAAAACATTTAACTCCCTGTTGTTCTTTCAACTGGGGCCCTGAAGAAGAGGGTGGTTTCGGGCAATTGCCCAATTTGCCTTTTTTTAAGAAAAAGGAGCTGAGTACTAAAAGATATTATTTTATATTATATTATTTTATATTATGATATCTAATATCAAATATTCAAGTTTTTGTATCTTTTTAGAGGAGGTCTCCTCCCCTTCCATCATTACCGCCGTGGCAGTAAAGACAGAAGTGGAAGCCCGCAGCCTCTTGGGATTCTTGCATCAGCAGGCTGCCCAGGAGGAGCAGAAGGCTGCTTCTTCTGAACATGCCTGATACTGGCCATCAAAGGACTTGATCTCACGCATGTGCAATGAGATTAGCAATCTTTTTTACCTTTGAAGGAAGACACGTCCCCCGATCTCGCGCCTGTATATCGGGTGATATAAAGAAGAACCCAGAAGAAGGAAGATGGTGGCGTTGGATGGAATGGCAACCCTGGAAAAAAGACAAAACCAAAAAAAGTGTGGGACTCACTGTCTTTCACTTGATGGGCTTTTCACATTAAAGGTAAGTGATTTTTTATTTTCGATTGAAAGGCAAAATTTTGGCAAATGCAAAATTCCTAAATTCGGGTTTATCAAAATCATATCCTCAGCTATAATAATAAAAATCTACAAAGGGTTAATAGGTGGGGTAAAGATTAGACAAGAAATACCCTCATTTTATTACATTCATTGGCTGCTCCAGCACGGCGGACGGTGCTGACGGTTCATATGAACGCCATTGTAGTTCCACCATGACAGCGGGTCCCCCATGGTAACCAAAAGGGTTAATAGAAAGGAATGACTTTCCCCCCTTCTGTTTTATACAGCAAATGGTTTCCCTTAATGACAGCCTTCATTACAATCCGTAGATGGAAGCTGTAATCACCTGCAATCTTTACATGGCGCCTCCCCGCTCACCATTCCTCACCGCGCATCGCGGACATTTTATTCCAATGCGGCAGAGATAACCCGGCTTTTGGGAGGTTCTCCCACCGGACCATTTTTTGCCATTTTTACAATGCAATTTCCTCTCAGTTGGGCGTCGCAGAGTGGAGGAGGCTAATTACAAAGCAGCGTTCAGAAAAAAAAAAATATCTTCCAGTCAGTTATCATTCAAAATCACGTCTCCCCGGAACACTTAGAGATGAAGGAGAGCGCAGGGCGCTTTAAATGACTGCATGACATTTTCTAAACAGTGGGCTGATGTTAAATGTGTAATTGTATCCTGAATGTTTGCTTACAATTAGGATTTAGCAGATGCAGGGAAAGAACCGCTTTTTTAACCCTTTATTCATTCTTCTCTAAATGTCAGAAACCAACTCAATGTTAAAGCAGATGGAAACCTTAGGGGTGACACCTATCTGGCCATGGTAGTGGGGCTTAATGGAAGTGTATTGTAGCAAGGCGGTTCAAATAAATGGGCTGTCTTATATGGTGCAAAGGACTTGGAATACGGCAGCACATGGGTGTGAATCCACCCAATGATTTGAGCTAAGTATGATGTCTATTGTGTACATTAACAACAGCACCTTGTCACTTCTCAGCAGACAGTTTTTCATTGGCTGGTATATGTCATGTGTCACTTGACCTCCTGACAGCCAAGAGCCAATGGGAACACTTCCCATTGTATACCTCCACAATGGCCCTACAGTCCCATTTGTTGCTTACAAAGCAGATTTTAATAAATAATTTAGTTCAGATTCACCATGCATAATCTGGATTTTGACCTTTGAACTAGCTAATGGACTGTTCTGGAAAACCTTGAAAAAACACATCTGTGTGACAAAAACACATCTGTGACTCATTTTAGGTCTGACTCAAAGTTGAAAAAAAAAACAATGTGAGCATTATTGAAAATCAACCTCATTTATCATCCTCATCTCCTTATTGGTTAGAGAGGCTGCCCATCATATTAGTAAGACCAATAGTAAGGTTTAAAGGGGTGGGACAAAGCAGGGCAGCCATCAGAAATGTTATGCCCCCCACCATGTCTAAAACTTCCAGCTTTGCAAAAGTCAAGCTCTTTTGATTAGGGCCTGGTATGCAAATGCCCCTTGTCCTTCCCCTGATATGGCAAAGTACCATTTTAATAGATTAAAGCAGTTTTTACTAATATCAGGTTACTCATTACAGGTACACTTTAGGGGCACATTTATAAACCAGTTGCGTTGTGATTTGTTCAGTAGCAGTGCTTGTTTAAAGTTTCATTTGAATTGAGATGGGCAAATAGCGCTTAATTTACTTGAAAGGTGTTAAATAGGCATGAGCCAACATCTAGAATCATTGGTTTAATAGAGGCTGTCATTCTCCATCGGTGCACTAGCAGGCGCTGTGCCAATGAATACAAATGTACCAGCTGTCCATTTCTATTCTAACAAACCGAAGCCAATGAAAAGGAACACACAATGAAGTGAATAAAAGCTAACACAGCACCACCCAGTGGACAAATTTGGAAGAACACCAATCGATCTTTATGTTTCATCACGTCTACTTAACTTTTCAAGCACATAAAAGAAAATTTGTTCATCTCTTTTTCACTATTAATAATATATCCACCCATCTCTGTTGACACAAAATGACAAAAGATTTAATTAAACAAATATTTATGCAAGTTCTTTTTAAATCTACCCTAAATGTTGTGGTTGGATCTGTTTATGTGCCAGCCAGGAGGAGAAGGTATGGAGCTCAATCTGTATTATATATATTTCACTTATTAAAGTTTCTTATAATGGATTTCACATTGCGGCCCACCATCGGCGTTGTGTGAGGTTTATATATAGGTTGCGTATTTTTAGCATTTGTGACATGGAGAAGGATCCGACGGGCTCTGTGTAAATCTTCAACACCCACAGCTACATAACTCACAGCAACAATTAAACTGCTGTCTTCATTTAGTCACATCATGTGATATTTAACTATTCTCATGTAAAAGCCTTAATGGGAGAATTGTGGAGATGAGTGACTCACACCAACTTGAATCACTCAACCCCATCCAACGACGTGTCGTTCCCCGCTATGCTGGCTGTGAATCACAATCCCGAACCATACCTCCTGCTTTTATTCATGTTTCTGCTGCTCTGTTATGCTGGGCTGGAATATATTATGGAGATGAAAAAAAGGAAATACAGGAGGTTTATTTCTGATATCTGCATGGAGGTAGGCACTCCACCCAAATCAGACTGGTTTTATATCTAGGCATTGCTTCAATGTAGGGTAATATATGTACAGGACACAATAGAGAACCGATGATCTTACAAATCCATGCTATCAAAATTCACCACTGCTTTGGCTGATTTGATAAAACATTTTAATCAGAAATAATATTGCTAATTCATTTTTTTTTTGCATTAAAGCCTATGGCCTCCAACTTTTGCTAATGGTTAATTGCAAGTATACAATTCTTGGTGGAGTTGCTGAGGGGGTCAGGGGTACCTGTGGGAACATGACCCAAGTCAAAAAAGTAAAGGAATCATTTTCTGTAAATTAAAATTGCTGGGATTGCAGTTTACCTAGTCCACTAGGTGGCGCTGGTGATGAAGCATATACATTAATAAAGAATATGGCATACTATCATTCATTCATGATTTAAATATAATGTTAAATACAAGGCTTGAATGTCGGAGGCTTGGTTTTTAATGGGGCTTGGAGGGTGGTCTTGTAATTTTGGTTATCGGGAGATGGCCATGCCCCCTAACCAAGGCAATAGTCCATTCTTGGGGTAAGTTTTTAGGGTGGCCACTGAACACTAGTTAATGGGCATATGTATTGAAAAATGGGCAAGAATATTATTTCTAGTACTGACGAAATGAAATGTATTGCTAAAAAGGGGGATTGGTTATTTTTCTGCCAGTTAAACCAATGAGTGGGGATATTTATTGCTCAGGGGTGGGGTTATTGTTGCTTCCCCTGGACAGCATTTCTGCAGAAACTTTGCACAGCCATGTCTGGCAATCATGGGGTCAGTGGTGGACATAGCTAACAGTGGGCTCCGTGCAGAACTGACTTGGGGAGATAGGAGGAGAGGGGAGACGTTCCCATCAGCTGGGAATTTCAAAATTAATGAAACATGAAAATATTATAGATTGAGAGCTGTGTGGCATTAATCAGTGGGTATCATATTAATTCCCAGTTTATATATATGTGTGTGTGCCTGGGTTAGGAACCCAATCCCTAATGAGAGCAAGGTGAGGCCCCCTGGTGGATGCAGATGGGTAAAGGTGCAGAAGGTGAAATAATACTGTGAATGTAGTGAGCCAGAAATGTGTGAATGTCACACTTATTGTATAACACCTGACTAATGTATTGCACATGAAAAGACCCTGAAAAGTGAACTTTATATAATAACAGTTCACATGTCACATTAAATTGCTGAGATTTGTAATATTATTCTCACAGCCTATTACTAATTATATTCTTTTCAAACAAACCTAACCTTAGCTGTATATATTTGTTAATTGTGTGTATGCATATCCGTGTGTTTTATAGCACTTGGAGGTATTTATTACATCTCACTAAATAAATTAATTGATAATTGTTTGCTTTTTTCTCCACGTGGGTAATGCATTCTTTGTTCAGAGATGACACCATCATGTAAATCCTGCTGCTGTGTAGTTCTCAGTGATGTTCACCAATGTCTGATACCCTGTTCCCCTGAAAATAAGACAGTGTCTTATATTAATTGTTGCCCCCAAAAAAATGCACTAGGGCTTATTTTCAGGGGATGTTTTATTTTCTCATAAGCAACAATCAACATTATGCTTGAACAAAAAATCTACATTTATCTAAATACAGTCATTTCATCTTCTTCTGGAACATCATCATAACGCTCCAAACCCTGCATTCCATCTTGAATTTCTTGTGATTCCATTTCCTTTAGAACCATTGGCCCCAATTTCTCATGTCTAGCAATAGCACTTTCCTTAAATGAGCACCTCTTGCCCATGTATTTATATATATTGTAGCTTATTTTTGGGGTAAGGTTTATATTTCGGGGAAACGGGGTACAAATCATCCACTGCTGCAGCTTCAGACCCTGTGCTACAATGTTGCAGTTTGTTCAATGGGAGGGGAAAGGAGACCAAGGAAAGGTTTTCTCTTGTCTGCAGCAGAATGGGGACATCTCAGCCAACCAAAGCCAATAAACTGCAGATCAATGATGGGTTTTTAATTAAAAAAAGATGGATGCTCCCTGGAAAATATTATAGTTATTGTACATTGTCAGGAATGTATAGAACTATTGGATTTCAGCATAGAAGACCCTGCTCTGAGATTCCTTAATGTCGCTGGGCCCTGTGTGCTCTTCATGCAAAGAAACATCTTTACTACATCAGGGTCCTCCACATGCTGTAAACTGAAAAAAGGGCTATTTCTTCAATGGTTTGCCAAACTTCATGGTGGTCTCCATGCCTGGTGGTCACCTCTTGCGATGCACGGTGACCATTGATCTTCATGCATGGTGCAGCACCAGTAACATTTGGCAACCAAATACTTAAGAGAAATGAGGGAGAAGATGGGACAGCAGCTTCATTTGACACTTTTTAGGATGTTAGTGCCTATGCTCATTATCACTTTCCACTGTAAGAAAACAAAAGGATACAAAAGGGTACAAAAGATTAAATTCCTAATTTTAGGTGCAAAAAATAAGATGGTGGACACAGAGGTAGAATTTTTTTTCAGCAATTTCAACAATTTTGAATCAGGTTTTGATTGCTTATATGAAGGAAAGTCTATTAGATTAAAAAATGAAGACCTTTTGTCTTGAATTCCAAAAGGTGCACTTACTGTGCCCCATAGCTACATGATGAAATCATTTCAGGCATTGCTGTTCTCACCAATTTGCAAGTAAAATTTAGTGTCACCACTGTGCTGTTCACTGTTCTCCTTACTGGAGAGGAAGCTGTACCTGAAGACCTGTACTATAAGGATCAGCCCGTATATATTTAATCCATTCTGTGAATCTTGACTTCCTCCACCTCTCCTGCTATTTTCTGAATATTCCTCCACCTGTCATCGGATTACCAGTCATGCAGAGGACAGCAAAATCCTTCTTCTACAAAGATGGCCACCTCCACACAGGAATATATGGTATGGTAAAGTAGTTGTAGGTGAAGTATTTATAGTATGGGAATGCAGTTTCAGATGCAAGATACATTGAAGAGTTAAGTAGGGATTAGAGTTAAAGGATAAGGGATTGATGATATGTTAAGGCAGGAACAGATACAAGAGATGCATGAAATAGAAAGGCAGTATCAAATGAAGGATTGATGGTAGGATAGGACAGTATAAGGTGCATGGCATGGTAAAGGAGCATTAGATGCATGGTATAGTGAGGAAGTATCAGAAGAACTGATGGTAAGGCAGGATCAGATGCAAAATGCATGCTACATTCATCGGATGAAGGATTGATTTGGAAGGCGTTATAAGATGCAGAAATCAGCCTCAAGTAGCCTACTGCCAGTACTGGTGAAGAGTCCTTTGCCTTCTTAATTCCATTTTTTGGAACAGTTTTCACAGTTCAGGTGATTTCAAAGCAAATTGCAAAAAAAAGCAACTTACTATTAACTAATGTGATACAGTGGCAACCGTAACCCTGTTTATGGCTTAAAAAATATTTAATTCATGATGGAATAGATGGAATTAAATAAGAATTTATGTAAAATAGGAACACAATAAACAATTCGATAAGAAGTGATTTAATTTTTCAAGACATTCAATCATGGGTCTTCAAATGAATTCAATGTAGACTGAAAATAGTAGAACATTCATTTGTGAGCAAACTTAATTGAAAGTGAGATTGAAAGACTGAATGTCCACATGCATTGCCAGCTTTAGATAAGAGTGGAATCAAATGCACTAAGTTCTCATGTCAATCATGAATTAAATAACAAAAATGTTGAATGATACTAATACCTAGACTTCACATTAAAGAATCAAAAATCCAGATTTTGGCTGAATGATGAGAATTATGATTGAACAAGTGGGTGAATAAGAACAGCATATGCATTTTTATAAAAGTAGGTGTTTAGGACAGTAGAAAAGTATCAATTAGCAAATAATTCATTATTAAAATGGATCAAAAAGTTCCACTTTTAAGTTTGCATGATCAGGCAGGTCAATATTGCAGAAAGAGGCTGGCGATGTCCCTTCTGCAATGATTTGTTTTACCTGCCTGATCCCTCAGGAATTCTAGCAACTAAACTGTGTATGGGTAGAATCAGTTTTGGTTGCCAGAAAAACTTGACAATTATTATTATTATTATTATTATTATTATTATTATTAATAAACAGGATTTATTTAGCACCAACATATTACGCAGCACTGTACATTAAATAGGGGACAAATACACACAGTGATACAGGAGGAGAGGACTCTACCCCGAAGAGCTTACAATCTAGTAGGTGGGGGAATTTTTTCACACAAGTAGTGACGGTTTCAAAAGACAGGCGAAGAAGATGGGTAGGCAAGTTTGAAAAAAATGGGTTTTTAGTGCTTTTTTTAAATGAGCAGAAAGTAGGAGCTAGCCGAATAGGATGGGGAAGACCATTCCAGAGAGTTGTGGCAGCTCTAGAGAAGTCTTGTATCTGTGCGTGTGACGAGGTTATGAGGAAGTCATTAGTAGGTCATTGGAGGAGCGGAGAGAGCAGCTGTGGGAGTACTTTTTTATCCCGGCAATCCTGGGTTCCTTTGGGTATGCTAGGGTTGAATGAACTTATGGTCATCCCGGCATGGCCAATCAAGATGCGCGAAGATTGTCTCCGGAAAGAAGAAAAGGAAGAAGATTGTGGCACCCAGAGATGGATAGGTGAATTGCACCACTTTAGTTGTGCTTTAATGACACTGAAAATACATTTTTTAGTCATTTATGACACTCCATTTGTTCCATGTCACTAATTTAAGGCAGTATTGGCAGGAATTGTACGGAAAGTGTTCTATTCAACTTGACCTCAACCAGGTACACGACACAGGGCACCACATTTACATAACCAAGTCATCTCAAAAGTCTCATCTTCTGGATGTAAATCAGCCTTCTCAGCATTTCTCCCCCAGGTCTTTTGAATTTTCCGGGGGTCTAGGGAGAGAAAGTCCCCCTTTAACGTCTTGGTTAAAACCACATACCTAAAGACAGCCAAAAAAAAGATAATTGGTATCATCCCACAATCATTGGACCTGCAGGAATGCATTACATGGTAGGTCAGTTAATCAGAGCTCTGGGTACCCCTAGCAGCACCAAGAGGAACCCTAGGATTCCACAGGACCTTGGTTGAAAATGGCTGATGTAAATGGTGACCATGGACAATGCCTGAACCAACAGCACCATACCCACACCATAGAAAGATGGCATTGTCAGGGGGTGCACCTGGGATCTGACTCATTACACCAACATATTACTAAGTATTAAAACACAAATAGCACTTTCCTTTACTTTTGCAGAGCCCCCGTTCCGTCCACAGATGGCTTTGGTTTGGTCCCTCGCATCCCTGGATTATTTCTTCATCCCAGTGAGGAGAAACTGCCGAACCCCGCCATCTTCTTCCTTCATCTTCAAGCTTTTGCCAAAGTCATGCGATTGTGTAGTACTATGCATGCATGAGATCGAGTTATGTATCTTCCTGTAAAAGAAAAAAAAAGAGTGCCGATTTCACTGCACAAGTGTGAGATCGACATTTTCGTTTTCATTGCTGGAAAAGTCCCCTTTGTGTATGCCCAAGATTGGGCCTGCACAGAAGGAACAGCCCAAAGATTCCAGGGATAAGTGACATAGACATCCCAAGAGGTTATGGGCTCCCATTCAGTCTTTACCGCCGTGGCAGTAAAGACTAAATGGGAGGGGCCTCCCTATTTTAAAAAAAGTATTTAGGAAAAACAAAAAAACTTTTTTATATAAAGTAAAAATTGTGGTGATTGTTCTTCTTCAACAAGAAGTAATCAATCCAGTACAATGTTCCAATTACCACATTTCCACTATGCATGTTTTTTTTAATAACCTTGCTTGGAAATGTTAACAGTTGTTCTAATATGAACACGTAGACAATTCACAATGATTAATAAGATTACCTTCTCTTGGCAATCCTAGCTGGTAAATAATTTCAGATGCTCCGATATTTATGACGCCATTTTCACAGATAATACCGCAGATAATAAATCGCAGATTTAAGACCTTACAAAAAAAGGTCCAGCTTCTCGTATAGTTATGCTAATGAGACTTCTAATTTGTTTAACAGAAATCAAATTGTGCCCTGTCTGTCCCTCCTGAGCTATGTCCCTTTTAAATCAAAATAAATTCTGAAAAGCAGTTGGGAGAGTGCGTGAAATGTTTATATAGAAAGGGAAATGGAGCCAAAAATACCAGGAACAATATTCGCGTCCACAGATGGCTGACCTCTCCCGGCTGCATAAATATTATACAATTACCAAAATTACTGCAAAACTATGGAAAGGAGCCAGATCTGGAGGGAAGAAGCTCAAACTGCAGAACTCCGACACAACGGCCGCTGTTTTATTGTCAACTATGAGATGTACACAATTATAATCTCATTTGACGCAGTTTATCAGCCCCGCTCAACTATCTTTTTAAACTTCCAAATGATAGTTGTAAGTAAATGTTTTTTTGTAGTTTTCCTCTATGTTATTGCTTGGAGACATCAATAGAGTAACGACCCAGCTGGAGGAATCGTCCTAACCGCGGCATTCTTACCCATAATCCTCCGGTATTGAGAAAATGGAACTGATAATATGTCGTTCTGTGATTATGCTGCAATAAATTGACAATAAATAGATGTTGGGAATAAAGGTCTCCTTGCAAAGAAGGCAATTTACCAATTAAAAAATCAGAATATTCTAAACAAAATGTAATGTGCTCCAACTTGCTATAGTGAGCTGAAAACACTGCTTCAGTGCATTGAAATAAAGGGAAATGTTGGCATCCAGTTTTTTACTGCTTATATCACCTGATCAAGGGATCTGTGCCCTCTTCTGCGTCACCTCCTTGCACTGCTCTCAGACCAACAGCTGATTTCTGGTCTGAACTATGTGACTCCCTGAAACCCGCCCCTTAACCCAAGAACCAGGATATTGCACAGCCACGCTTCATCTACTGGCGGAAGTGTGAATACCACCTAAGCTGTTTCATCTCCAGTACTCCCTCTGGTGGTGGGGTTGTCACCTGCTAGTCACATGGTTTCATCTTGTTACATAACTTTCCTTATTCTTATTATTATTATTATTATTATTATTAATAAACAGGATTTATTTAGCGCCAACATATTACGCACAGGGATTGCAAATGACAGACTAATATAAGGAACTGACTGGCAACAGGATGTCGCTTGAACAAGGAGTTCTTCCAGGCTCTGTTTCCTGGTCCCAGTTAGCATTTCCTGACCCTGACACATTGGTTACCGAACACATCTCTGATCTGACTGTTCTCGATTGCCATCTGCCCTGATCTTGGTTCAATCAACTATTCTTCTGCCTTCAACTCTTGTACTATGCATTCTTCCTACTGAGTCAGCAGTCACCAGCCCTTGTGTATAAGGGGAGCTCAACCTAGGCTTTACCTCCTAAAGTCCATCACCCCTTGCGGTGTGCCTTATACTCTGCACCCTGTACATGTCCCTGCCAAGCTGGCTTGTGACACTGAGGGTCTACCACCCACCTGTGTTTACGGCAACACTTTTTCCACAGAACTTCCCCCAATAATGGAGATTAGAAGACAGAAATGGAATTCAAGTGGCCAACAACATTTGGGATTGTATTGCAGCAAAGCCCCTCCTTTTAGGTGTCTTTGTATGGTCTTAATCCAACATTAATACTTAACCAGATGTCCACACCCCAATCTAGCATCATATTGTTCACCTATAGACAAACCTTATCTCAGCATTGGGAGACAAGTTGACTCTTAGGACTTGGGAATGGAAATGATGGAATCTGGGGACCAAGACTGATGGGATGGGGGGCCAGGAGCCCAATGGACAAGACAAGGCTAAAGGGTAGCAGGAAACATCATGTTAAAATGCCGAACAAAGCTCACCACCAGCTAGAAGGCTAACACTATGATGGACAAGTTAGTCTGGTCAGGGACATCTTAAATTTGTTCTCTGTCCAATCAGGGGCAAGTGGGTAGTCCTGGATGATCAGCTGAAAGTGACTTTTGGATTGTAGGTTTATTGGAAGACAGATCCCTCTGGCTGTAAGTGTGCCGCCATGTCTAGTGAGCAGCACAATGCCATCAGAGAGAGCGTATTGCATGTGCTGCCACCCAACCAGCCTCACCACTGGAGGGTATGAGGTGGGGTAAGTTTGTGTTTACAGCCATTACCTAAATAAGTTCATACAAATCTATATGGATAGATAGCAAGCAGGAACGACAGATCACCTCCTAGATTGTAAGCTCTTTGGGGCAGGGTCCTCTCCTCCTTTGTCACTGTCTGTATTTGTCTGTCATTTACAACCCCTATTAAATGTACAGTGCTGCGTAATATGTTGGCGCTATATAACTCCTGTTTATTATTTTTATTATTAAAAATAATAATAATAAGTCTCTCCGCATTATCCCCTGGCATAAACAGCAGGTCAAATGGATTATCATATCAACAAATAACAAACTCAGTGCCAGCAGAAGTGCAGGAGGTAAATATAAAACACTGGCATGCAATTTCCTATTCATCTCTTCAAAAAGAAAAAAAATGTTTTGAACATACTTGGAAATTATACAAAAAGACTATACATTTTTAAAAAGATTTCCAAACATCTCTGTGATACCGAGAGGTTGCTGTTATAGACGGGTCTCAGAGAACTGCTTTAGCAAGAATAAAAAAATGAAAAAAGCCTCTTTTATTTCTTTTGATTGCATTGTTCCGGCAGAAACATTTACACAAGAAATCTCTTTTCTTTCGATCCGCAATCATGTTGATATTGCCTATAGGGAGACAAAGTCTTTTTTTAAATTTCCTCTAAACTATTGACCTTGAATGTCAATCTGCTCTTATAAATTCCAGAACGGTGACTGTTTTAACCATATGGCCCGGCTGCTCCCTCCGGATCGCTGTCAATATACGCCTGTCAAGGTTGTCCGATATCAGAATAGGGCAATTAACATTTAAAGAATTTCAAATATGCAAAAAGTCACCATTTGCATTTCACTTGTCAAACACATGTCAAACTAGAAAAATGAAGGTTCAAAAATGATTTTTAGCATAAAGGAAGTAGGAGGTTTACAGTTCCCTGATTGTTGTCACTGTCACGGGTTACACTAACACATTTGCATTTAAAGCTCTGTTAACATAGATGAAGGCATTTTCAAAGACAAAATAGATAAATATTATATATATATATTGTAACAGCTGTCCAAATAAATAACAGGGTTTCATCCAGCATGACAGGTACATTTGGCAGCATGGTGGCTCTGGCCTTTGCAGTGCTAGATCCCAGGTTCGATTCCCAGCCAGGGAGTTTGCAGGTTCTCCCCCTGTCTGCGTGGGTTTCCTCCCACATCCCAAAAACATGCAGTGAAGTTATTTGGCTTCTCCCTAAAAAAATTGACCTTGGACTACATTAATGACATATGACTATGGAAGGGACATTAGATTGCAAGCTACTTTAAGGAACAGTTAGTGACACGACTATGGACTTTGTACAGCCCTATATACATACTGAATAATAATAAATTTCCCCTAGATACAGGTTATCACAGAGTATTTTTCTATTTAGTCAGTTTCCTTTTGTCAAGAAGGTGGGGTTTGAAGTACCAGGCTAATGACAATGAGCTTCTTGGCCAGGTGGGGGAGCTAAAGAGGCCTGGGTATGATCAGGTGTAATTGTCTCACCTGAAATGCACCCCGGAAATTAGGCTGGGGATATAAACTGCCAGTCTGCTTATTCCTGTGGCTCTGTCTTGGCTGTTGAGCTGGGAGGAGGTTCAAGGTGAACTGTGAACTGCGAGTAAAGACACAGACTTTGTTGCAGAAGATATATGGTTAGGGCCTTAGAGTCCTGCACAGCACTAGGTTGGGCTGGACTGCTAGTTAAGGGAACTAACAGTGAGTTAGTGGCCAAGCAGCCAGGCTTTCTTTTTGCTGCTTGTTTTATTTTGCTTGTTTTTGTGTGGAAATAGTGAAGTGAAAGAAACCCTTCATGCAACTAAAACCCGCTGGCCCTGTTTCCTGCTTGAAACACCCCCCCATTGCTACGGGCAATCTCACAATATATATACACTCAGGTTGACATTCAAAAATCCATCAACCTCCGGACCTGAAGAGTGCCAGATTTTTGAAGGTTATACTCTCCTCCACACACAGGCCAGCCTTCCTCTCGCAGCACCACGGACATCTGGCACAGTTCCAGGGAGCAGGCAGCAGGAACGTCTCAACGTGTATTTAGTGTAGCAAGCAAGATCTAACAGCTGTGTCTGGAGAACAGCACCATCAAAACATTAGTGGCCAAACAGTGTACTGCAGTCCCTGTGTTGAAAATGCGATCCGAAATTCATGCCCGAATACTGAAGAAACCAGATTTTCGATTGTCAAACTGTATATAAAATATATATATATATATATATATATATATATATATATATATATGGTATAATTTGCCTATGCATACTGAACTTTCAAAGTTAGAATATTGATTATTTATAGAGTTGTTTTTATTAATATTGAGTTCATCTGTAACCAATCAGGTAATTCCTCATATTTGATAAAAGTTCAGGATTTATACTCTTTGAATTGAAATATAACATCTAAAGGGCTTTCACATGACCTACCACATAACTTTTTTTTGTCTTTTTTTGTCTTGTCCAACTGCAACCTTTTTTATTTATTCATTCTAATCTCATTTTTTATTCAGTCTAATGTTCCCATTAGTATTATCAGGAGCATGATGGACATTTTAATTTATAACATAGTTATGTAGTCAGGTTGAAAAAAGATGAAGTTCATTGTATTGAAAACAAGGGAATAAACATACTAGAAAACCTGGATATTGTTTATAGAAACCTATAGGAATTATTGATACAGAGGAAGGTTTAAAAAACATTTAAAGCATAGTTGTATTTTCCACAATTGAGGAAAAATTTTCTTTTTGATTTGCTAGGGCAATTGAATGCTCCCAGTGTGTGGTGTTATTCTTTAAAGTTCCTAGAAACTATACCACTTTGATTTGTAGCATGATACAAGCGTCACCAAGATGTAACCTATGTGTATTACTACTGTGAACCAAATCCTAGGCCAATAAAGGGGCTCATTACTTTTCCTGTTAACCAATAGAAATAATTGGAGGGATTTTTGATTAATTAATTTCAACACTAAATTTGAATTCCACCATTATCAAAGTTTTTCGAAATGCGCTCAAAGATGGATTCACCCTGGAATGATGCATAGACACTATAGTTATAGATCCCCTACACAGCACTTCATGATAAAGCACACTAAAAAAACTACATATTCTAGAAAGAAACCTATAGGCACGGTTGATCCAGAGGAAGGTAAAAAAAAACCTAATTAGCACAGTTCAATCTACTCCAATAAGCGAAAGATTTCTTCCTGATTCGCCAGGGCAATTAATAGTTGCTGGATCAACAGTCTCTGGTGTTATTCTTTTTTATCAGTAACAATATCAATTTGATTTGTGGGGTGCAAGTGTCACCAGGACGTAACCATTGTGTGGAACAGAAGCAAATCCTAGGCCATTACCAGAGCTCATTACTTTCCTGTTGACCTATAAGAATGATTGGAGTGATTTTTGATAAATTAATTTTAACACTAAATTTAAATTCCACCTTTGGCGAAATTTTGGCAAATACACCCAAAGCTGGATACACCCTCAAGATCACTAGCACAGGACTTCATGCCATGATAAAGCACACTAGTAAAACTACATATTTTAGAAAGAATCCTATAGGAATGGCTGATCCAAAGGAAGGTAAAAAACCTCAAAAAGCACATTTCCATTTACTCGAACAGTTGAAAAAAAAAAATTTATTATTCCCTAAGACAAATAAATATTTCCTGGATTAACAGTCTTTGGTGTTATTATTTTATCATTTTTTAAAAACAATATCAATTTAATTTGTGGGATGATACAAGTGTCACCAAAATGTCACCATTGTGAAGCAAATCCTAGGCCAATAAAGGAGCTCATTACTTTAACTAATTGGAGGGATTTTTGATAAAATAATATTTATTTATACAATAAATTTGAATTAATTTGCCATTGGGGAGTTTTTGGCAAATGTACCCAAATCTACTGAAAAATAATATTAATACCCTAGAATGATGCATGGAAACCATAACTTTAGCTCACCTATAGAGCTCTCCATGCCATGATAAATAATTGTAATAATATAATAAAATAATAACACGTTTGCACAATTTTCACATCTGCATTGAACAGCTCCAGACGTCTGACGTGTTAAATATTGAGCCGCGTTCCCTGGGATAACCGTTATTTATTTATCTTTTCCTTGAAATAGATAAACGAGTCTCAGAAGACTTTCACACGACTGATTTATTTTGGCACTTGGCGTAGCGCAGCGTGCGAGGAGGAATCCACGTATCAATTAATTCCCAATTCGGAGATGCAGATTGTGACAGCCATCTGCCCGCACTTCACTTTCTTCTCTAGATTCTGTGGGCTCAAAATTAAAGGTGACATGAAAAAATGGTACAAAAACAGCAGGAAATAAACTCAACGGAATATAGAAAAACAAGTGGAAGCGTCACCTATTCAAATAGAATCCAATGAGCATCATTGACACCAATCTCCCAACTGAGAGGATTTACATGGACTGGTGAGCAGAGCTGGAAAGTTTCAAAACTTTCAATGAATCTACAGTTTTCCAAAAACTTTCACTGGGGTGGAGCCAATGAAAGAGGAAGGAGGAAAGTTTAAAGACTTTAATTGTCCAGTCTGATCTAGTTAATCGTCTTTAATGATAAAATATCTCTTTCTCTTTTTTAATCTGTCGTCACTTTTAAAATGTAAAAAAACTTTTTTACAAACAGTGGAACTCTCATGAAGGAGTCACAATGATCCTTCCAGATGTGTTGACACCTCTTTCTTGATGTTTCTTTTGTGGTGCGGTAGGCCAAAAACTTTGGGGTATATGCAATTGTTCTCAAATGCTACCCCTGAGAAAGCAAGGCTATTGTTCTTCTGCGAAATGCGTTGAGTCAAGAAATTGCTTGAGGTCATTTGTTGTTTCTTTTAAAATGAAAAGTAGGTGATTTTTAATGCATATTAAAGTTTCGGGCATTTTAAATTGAAATCTTTCATTAAGTATATGATGTCTTTAAAGTTCCATTTTCGTATCTATTTTCTTTCACTTTTTTAACCTAAAATGTAATTTTTCATGGCAAGTCCGAATTTTTATATATTTATTTTGTGATTTTTCTTTGGAGTAGTTTATGAAGTGCAAATAATCCCCACTAATTGATACATATAGATACCTGCACAATGGGCCGGATTTATTAAAGCTCTCCAAGACTGAAGAAGATATATTAAAATGGAAGAACCTGGGGAATCCAGCAAACCTGGAATGGATTTCTAGAAAATCATTTGCTAATATTTACCAAATGTTTTTAATCCTGGACCAGATCCATCCCATGTTCCCCCATGATAGTTTATATAAATCTGGCCCAATGCGCACGTTCCTATTGGCTTTTATTACCACCATTACCAATCCCAAGCCAATGAAACCACTGCCTGCTATTTAAATTAGCAACTCTGCTCCCATGTACATGGCGGGAACGATCTCTGGCATGAGTTCACCTAACGTTCTCCTAACCTATAGCAAACCCATCTGTGCTGAGTTCCCCATCACAATTTCGTATTGTTAATATACAATACAAGTTAATTATTGTTTCCTTTTCAGAACTTTAGCAATTGCTGATTCAGTCGGAATTAAAATTACATTTATTATAATTGAGTCGTGTTGCGCTGAGCATCGGTGATGTCCGAGGGTGACAACGCTATTCACCTCTGATTGTGCCGAGGGCTTCAAATTTAGATTTACCAGTAAAAAGACGAGCGAATTAATGCAGGAAGCAGATAATACCCTGCTAGTGGTGCGTTCATAAATTGAAGGCAGCAAACAAATGAGATGCCATTAACTAACAAACTAATGTCAGGGGTAAAATTAATCAAACTTGCTGGAGGCCAACACAGGAAAGACTACCGATTCAGCTACAACTTTCTTTATTTTGCCAGAGGGAACTACAAACATGTGTGGGCTAGAAACAAATTATCAGTAGTATTTATTTGTTACTTGCTAGGAAACAGATAAATATAGAAAAATAATTGTGCATAGATATCATCAAGCTAAAAGTAGTAAACAATATTATAATGTATTTGTAGAAAATCAACTAAACACATTCCAGGTGCAACAAAACTGTGCAATATATTGTTTTTTAGGAACCAGAGGGTAGAATTTCCATTCCAATGTTAGTAGCAGCAAAAGAAGACCCTTGCTCTATGTGGAAGCAGCGGTATCCCTGCAGAAGTCTGTTACTCTGCCCTTGCAAGGGAAGCCCATGTGACAGAGTGTCAACAGAGGAGGACAATTTGGAGACACGGGGCCTGATTTAATAAAGATCCCCAAGGCTGGAGAGGATACATTTTCATCAGTGAAGCTGGGTGATCCAGCAAACCTGGAATGGATCTGAACAGGGATTGAAAAAATAGCAAATGACAAATGTAAAAAAAACAAGTGCACATCTCACACACACTCAATGAGATCGCCACTCGTTCATTTACTTTTTAAGGAAGACACGTCACCTATGCAGTGCGAGATTGGGCAACATCATCAAGAATCCAGAAGAAAAAAAGATGGCAGCATTGGACGGAATGGCGAGACCTGGAAAGAGGAGGGACGCTGAAACAGCATAAGATCGAGGATTCTCAACGAATACAGGTTAGTGAATTTATTTTGATTTTTTTTTCCCCGAGTGTGGCTCGGGGTGAATTATCCATATCAAAAGCGGTAACTCCTAGCCACACTCGGAGTGGGAATGCCAGGGAGTTTAAACAGCTTACCTGGTAAGCGGTGCCCGCGGTGTCCTCCAGCGATGCCAAGCATCGTCTTCCCCTGGCAATGCTGGCATCGGTTTAACCTGGCGATGCCTAGCTGACATCTACGGCCCCAGCCTGTGAACGTTGGAGACGCGAGCCCAGGGGAAGCAGATGACGACCTGCTCATGAGCGTGTGGCTGGACCAGGCAGGAAATTTAAAATGCTAAGTATATTTAAATGTACCACTTTTACATTTAAAACTACCTAATATTCATACTGCTAGGGAGGTTAATAGGGACCTATCACCAAAGTTTTGTATTTTTATAAATTAGTAGAAAACCCTTTTATATAAAGGAAAAATTAGCTCCTTTTTTTCTTCTAAATCCTTTCCTTTTTAAAAAGAAAAAAAGGGGGAAGCCTCCCCTCTTCTGTCTTTGCCGCTGCGGTAGTAAAGACTAAATGGGAGCATAAAGCCTCTTGGGATATGTGACTTAGGCATCCCAAGAAGCTCTGTGCTCCTATTTAGTCCTTACCGTCTCTGCTTTGGGCTGCTCCTTCTGCTCAGATCCCAGGCATACCCAGAAGGGACTTTTCCCTGCAAAGGAAAAAAAAGTTGGGTGACGTAAGCAAAAGAGGATAGAGGTGCCCGGTGCTTCCTGTGCACTGGGACCAAGAAAGGATCCAGGACAGAGCGGAATCGGATCAAGGCCAGGTGTGGAGGGATCGGAGGCTCTGCAAAAGTAAAGGTAAGTTTTTTTTTTTTATACTACTGACAGTTCCACTTTAAGTGAAAGCACATCAAAAAAGGAAATTTAAACAAATACAACACTTCTAAAAACATACTGACAGGTAATGGGTATTAATCCCAAATTTGTCCTATATGCTACAGACATTAGATTTTGAGTCCCTCTAAGGTTAACAACATGTCTATGACTCTGTACGCCCTTATGTAAAATTTGGTTATATATAAGGACAATAATAATAAAAACTCTTTCACACAAAGGATCACTTTACGAATTGTTAAAATATGGAATGTTAGATTCAGCCCTTGGAAGGCAAATTTAATCTGTAATTGCTATTACTTGGATTTTAGCTGAATATAAAAAATGAACCCCCTCCCTCCCTTGTTTTACATTAACATTTATAGAAGTGTTTTTTTGTTACTCTGAATTGGAAAGATATGTAAAAACCTTGAATTAAGCCAAGCGCTCGAGTGAAATATTTATGTATTTTCCCCCAATCTGTCCTGCATGTCCTGAGGCAGAAGAGAAGCAGGTCTGGTGATTCCCATACCAGATAGACTAAAAACACTGACGGTTGCCGGTTTGTATGTTTACCCTCTAGGACATGGCGATATGTGCAACAAAATATGTGTAGGAGATGAGCAAACATGTCAGGCTAATCTCTGCAAATGTTATGTAGTTTCGGAATTATCGCTTTGCGACTGCTACTACTAAGTTACATTAGAGGTCAAATAATAACTAATATGAATACTTCAAGTGTGCAGAGCAATCAATCATTTCTGCCATTGTAGAAGTGTGCAGGACATCCAATAAGCTGCCACTGCCTAGAACACAAGCTGGATTTTACTTCTCTTCTCTACTTCTCCATTCTCTATCCCTTTATGCTTCTTTCCAATACTCTCATTTTCCTTTTCCCCCTTATGACATCTCCTCTTCCCTGGTATCTTCTCCACTCCTCATCCTTTACTTCTTCTCTTCTACTCTTCCTTCTTATCTCTCCATTTCCCTCTCATATTCTCTATTTCAGGAATTATCATTTTTCTGTCTCTACTGCTAAGTCAGTTTAGAGGACGAATATTATTTAATATTGAAACTTCAAGATTACAGAGCAATCAGTCACTTCTGCCGGTTGAAGGACTGTGGATGAAATCACTGAATTGCCACTCCCTATAGGAAGGACTAGATTTACTCTCCCCTTCCCATCCCTCATATCGCCTCCTTTCCCCAATCATCCTTCTTCTCTTTTCCTTCTCTCCTATTTTGTTACCCTCTTCTCTTCTCTTCACTCCTATCTCCTACCATCTTCTTCCCATATCCCCTCTTACCTCCTCTTATCTACTCTTTCTTGTTACCCTCATTCCAGATTCTACCCCTTATTACCTATTCTCTAACCTCCCTTTGTTCCCTTCTCTTCCCTTATCCCCTACCCTCCTTTTACTTCCTCTTCTCTACTTTTTCCTCAGTCTGGTAGACTGATTACCTGTGAATGACCGATGCTGGAATCCTTTATGATGCATGATCTGTGGGCTCCTGGTCCTCTGTCAGTCCTTCTCTCGGTGCCATTCTTTGTGTACAGAAGTCCCGCCGGCAACCGGGTGTGCTGGGACGACACACCAGTATCACGAGGCCGAGCGGGGGCTTTCTATAGGTGAAGAGTGTGTCGTTAGATTGGGGGACTGACACCTATTGAGCACTGGCACGGGACCAAGACTTGGCCAGGGTAGCTCCGACCATCTAGCCCATTAGAGCCTCTGCCTCTCCCAGACCCCCCACCTCCTTACCAACCACTCCCCTACCAATAAATACCCAAACACCATTCTTGGATTTAAATTGGCTGGCAAGCAGACATTTACTTAAGCACAATTAAATAATATAACCATTCTAGTAATTAACAAACAAATATCCAATAATAAATAAATGACAAATAAATAAATATATTTTACACTTTTGATATGCAAGCGTACATTAACGTAACATAACACTCCATTATTATTTTAATAATACATAACTATAACCACAATATCATAATGTTATCAAACTCCATACTCCCGATTATATACCCAAACAACCAGTCTGCAGGTCTCAGAAGGTAAAATCCGCATCCAACAGCAATTTAAATCTTCCAACATCTCCACCTTGGCACCTAGCTGCCCATCTCCGCCTCATGAGCCATAATCATCCGTTCACCATAAAGGGGGAGACCCCACTAAAGAGGATCCCCCCTGCCAAAATCCACCACTTTATCATGCACTGGATCCTTGTCTTCCAAGACCCAACCGCTAAAACAGATTAATCTTTTAAATTATAACCATAAAAGAAGGGGTGGGTGGGAAACTTTTTTCTCTCAAAAGTGGGCCTCTCACTTCTGTCTAGCCCCTTTCAACTCGTCCTAACCTTACTTTATTTTATTAACCCTTAACACCCCTGGGGCCTAGCACCCTGTCATGTAGGCCCTGCGCCTAATTTCTTACGGCTATGGGCCTTTCTTTAAAGTTGCTTTGAGGCCTATCACCACCTCTTCTAATTAATTGCAGTCCATAAGTACAGTTTTGTCACCATTTTTACTGGGGAGGTTGAGGGGCACCTTTGGGAACATATCCTCATGTAAAACGCATGTGGTTTCCTAATGTTAAACATATGTAGTTTTCGAATAATTGAAATAAAGTTTTGATGACAAATTGGCATAGTATTGGCACTGTACCACTCATTAGCATCCTCATGCTGCAATAGTTTTCTTTTTCCATGTCAATTGATGCAACCCCCTTAAGCTTAAAACTGTGCCCTGCTCTCTGAAGCCTGTTCCTCTGGGTCCCATGCCAGTCTCTGCCATGCTTGGCACTGTGTGAGCTCCCTGTGTGCCCTAATGAGCATATCAAGGGCACACACTGCGACGTACCTTAGCCCAATTGAATGACAGCTCAGGGGGCAGGGCCAATCTAAAGGGGCAGAGGATATATTAGCCTCTGCTGTGCAAATGCTTGGTGCTGTGACTTGTACCTTCCCCCGAGCACCTTCTTGGTTACTAATGCCACCTTGTCTGCTGCCTGCCCTCCCACCTGTATACTGAGGCCACCTTGCCTGTGGTTCATTTTGTGATCCCCCCTGACTATCTTGTTGTCTCTACACAGAAGCCCACATATGCTGGCACCTTGCAGCAAAGACCCCAGTAGATGCTAGGATTACTGGTAAATCACCTTTTTTGGGGTGTTCTGGTGAGGACCAAGCATCTCAAAGATTCTGCGTCCTAGGTAATTCAGCATTACCTGTTAGTACAAAGATCATACATATGCTATACACATTTTAAACTATGATATGAAATGATGATGCAAAAAACAGGGCACTGCACTAACACTCCACATATAATAGGCATTTCAGCAGCATGCATGTTTATGCCTGGGGAAGACACTCGGAACCTCAGAACCACCACCACATCTAACCTTTATTAACCAGATTGGTTCACATCCCTCTAACATCTGCAGATTTTGGAAAACAATCCCACAAAAGCAACCCAGCAATAAAAAGAGCAATAAAGATCTCACCCATCCTCACCATATCAAAGACTAAAATGACTGGTTGTAGTTCGATGCCGTAATTGTTTATAGAAGCCTTGTAAATGTTTTAATTTGAAGTAATTTGTGGGTTTGTCCCTGGCCGCATGTGCCAAAACAAGAAGCCTGTTTTGAATTAAAGGCTGACATCTGACCGCTCATTTTATACCTCATGTAGCAAAGAATTCAAAACTTCCCCAATGTTATAATAACATTGCGGGTAATTCATAACATGTTCCAATTTGTGATCTATTAAATGCTAAATTAAAGGCAAGAAGGCAAACCAGGAATGAAATATGGTTCCTCAGATATGGGACACGCTTACTAATAGCTTTGCATAGAGGAAAGGTTGCGCTAAATTAAATGCTTTGCTTTTGTATTGTTTAATACATTCAAACTGATTTTTTTTAATGTTCTTGTTGTCTTTAATATGTGGCTGCTGCACCTAAACTCACTTGTGGCTAATAAATTACTAAACACTGCTTTCTTGAGCTTTCTATTGGGCAGCCCATGATCCTGATTGCTACTGGCAAACATTGCATTCTCTGTGCCTTGGCAGTTGCAGCACTTTTATGCTCTGTGCCAACCGCTGTCAATCGGAGGAGTTGGGCAGTGAAGTGACAACAGGCATACAACTACAGTGCTTGCATTTCCATGTCTTGGCATTTGCTATCACTCAATGGATCTGTAGAGTGGCTTGGGTACAGAGCTTTAATCCTGGATGTGCATGCCGGAGCAGCCAGAAACATGAAGGCAAATGTGGCTATTTTAACCTCTCCCAGCTTTGGAATTAGAGGAAGAGGGTTTTCTAGGCATATAGAAGACATACAGAATGTAAAGCGTCCTGAACCAGAATATGAAATGGCTAAAATATATTGAATATTGGTCATGGCCTAAGGAAGCATGGAGTCTGTGACTTCCTATTATAAGCAGTACATATATGTGTACAGAGGACAGCAGTCGGGAATATGTATCATAGGGCCCATTCCACTGCTGGTAAGTGGGATAAAAAATGCTCCAGTGTCAGTTGTGGGGTAAAATATACATATGATCAGTGTGTATCTGTAGGGGGAAAGAGGGTATGTTCTAAAGTTGGATCAGTGGTCCCTCAGTGGTAAAGTTGGATCAGTGGTCCCTAGGCACCAAAAATTTCAGTGATCAGTGAAAGGAACAAAATGCCAATTGTTGCTGAGCAGGGAGAGAAAAGTGACTGTAATGGTGGGAAAATATCAGTAACTGTGTAATATGTTAGTGCTATATAAATCCTGTATATTAATAATAAGAATAGTCAGTGGGTAGACATAAATGCCCAGTATTCGTGGGATGAAGAATGACCTACATTGGTTTCCACCAGTTGTTTGAGGGAAAAAATAGGTATTAGCAGAGTAGTAAGTGCCCAGTAAGAAGAGAAAGGAAGAAGAGTGCCCTCTGAAGGTGGGGCTGGGACTGGAGGGAGAGGGGTGGTCAAAAGTGGCTAACAGAGGGTGGGGGAAACCATAGTGTGTTTTAGCAGAGAAAAGTAATGACCAACAGGGGGTAAGGGGGAAATGTACTGCTTGAAAAGGACTGGGGTGCAATGGTGCCCACTAGAACGTGCAAGGTAACAATAAAACCCAGAGGGGTTTGGGAGGTCAAATGGTGCCTATTATAAAACAGGGAGGAAGTATACTGCCCAGTGTGGGTTCATGGACTAAAGTAGACCCTTGCTGGGTTTGTTAGAGAAAGGTAGGCGTGGGAAAGGACAAGAGTGCCCAATGGGGGTCTGTTGGATTTGGATGATGTCCAAAAAGGGGGTAAAGGGAAAAATAGTTCTCAGTGGGGGGTATAGGAGAAAATTTCCATGCCTTGGTATTCATTGCACTGCTGTGTGCAGATAAGGTGTATTTGTGGTGCCATTAATAATAAATAACAATACAGCACACAAATGTATGTGACGGGTGTTGCAGTAATACATTTCTACTTGTAAAATTTTATAAAATGATAAGAGGTGAAGATTTCTGAAAATGGATACTGTGTAGATTTTGATGCCAGAAATGTATGCAGACCATAGGTTAGCTTTAACTGTTTCATAGATACAGAATAGAAGACAATTTAAAGCCATTTCATTTCATAATATTGTAATAACAAGATGATAATGAGAACAGGTAAACTGTATTAGTTTTAGTGAATTTATGAAATGTACAACTCAAATATCTATATTCTCTGGCTGTGAACACATCGTATCGCTAATTTTGCATTTATTACTTATTATAAACAGGAACATTTCAGGTGATTTATTGTATATCAAACATTTGGAAGAGTTATATGGTGCAAAAACATCAGAAATTGTGCTAAATGAAGCACATTTACATGACTCGCGTACCCCAAAGGAACACACACACCTGGTATTTTACCAGCATTTTCTTTTTGGAATATGTCTGTGCCATCAGGGAAGAAAAAAATCGATTGATGGAAGAACCCGATTATTCACTATATTCATGGATTCAGATGACCACATTTTGTAGGTACATAAAATCGCTAAACCTAGACCTGACCAATTAAAGTAACCCCAGACCATAACATTGCTCTTTCAGACAACCAAGATAATAAAATCTGCCCTCACAGACACCACAAATCATAAAAATGCCCCCATAGACACCCAGATCATCACACTGCCCCCACAGACATCCTAGATCATAATACTGCCCCTACAGACACCCCAGATCATATCATTGCCCCACAGGTCCCTAAGGTCATAAAACTGCCCTCACAGACACCCCAGATCATATCCCTGCCCCCACAGACACCCCAGATCATATCCCTGCCCCCACAGATATCCCAGATCATAACAGTGACCCCATAGGTTCCGGAGATCAAACCACTGCCCCCCACAGGCATCCCAAATTATAGCACTGCCCCAACAGACATCCCAGATCATAACACTGCCTCCACAGGTGCCCAAGATTATAACATTGCCTCCCCCCAGATGTTAACACTGCCCCCACAGGTACCCCTGATCAATATTTTTTTTTGTATAATACTTTTTATCTCTATACCAAATAGTAACTTTCACTAAAAAGAGATAAGTATTTCAGCCATTGAAAGCTTCCATGTGTCCTTGATTCTGTAATTGTTCAAGCTACACAAACACTAGTCCTGTTAATTATTTAAATGCAATTAAAATGAAATTCCTCCTTGGATGAGGAAATTAAAACATTTCCCTTTAGGTCATCTACATACAGTGCAATCATTCTGTCAACTACAATGTAGATTTTAACCCGCTTGTGTTCTGTGGATCTTGTGCTAGGACATTTTAGTTTTCTGGATGAAAATCTGGATGAAATCTTTCCAAAGACATGCAATTGTTATATGCAGTTACAGACAGTGGATTATGCCAAGAATAAAGTACAAAATGTTAGATATTGTTGGTATAGAGGACATCCGTAATCACAATACTAAATATCAGGTACTGGGCTGACTTTAGTAGAGTGAATCCTGATTGCTTGCTAGAGGTTACCAGATTGTGCACTTCTTGGGGCTTTTTCAGATCTACGTTGTGAAACTGTGCGTCTGGCAGCTCCCATGCATACACCAAAATAGGAGTGGCAAACAGCACCGTGGGCAACAAGGCTGCCGCGGTACAAATCTTCAAGCAACAACTGCATGGCCAAAATCAACTGTTCATTTTTGGAGAACCACGGCGTAATCTGCCACAGCCATGTGCAGCTGCAAGATAAAATGGTTTCCAACTTCTCCCATTTACTTGCTCTCAAATGGCCCTGGGTAAGGCTACCATAAGAAACATGGCCCCTGGGATCCCTATAGAAGTGAAAGTTACTCAACAAACAGAATACACCAAATTTATCACATGCCGAATAAAATGTTGGAGGGCTGGTAGGAAAGCATGATAACCAAGGCCCATCATGCATTCAACTCTAATCTGAACCATTTATTTTTGCAAACTAACGTAAAAATTTGAGAAAAAGAATGCGACCTCTGTGTACCCAACAAGCTCACAGGCGATTTTTTCCATAAACTCTACAAACTCCAAGCAGTTGGCAAAGGTCAACATTGGATCCTTATTTGGGGGACCATAAATGTTTCCACTGGGCGGTGATTGTCCAGGGGGGTATCACCCAAGAGGTATGAAACATGCAAAAAAAAAAAAAAACCTTAAGTCACAAATCTCTGAGCTGCAGTAATTGTGCTAAATTGGTCATGGACCATTTTGTAAATTTGCTGGGCGGAGGTTCTGTTATTTAGCAATGGGTATGCAACTGGTTAATATTGGTAATTGGCAGGTCATGGTATTTGGCCCATGTGATAAGTCATGCTTCATGATACATGTCAATGCATCATGGTCCACATCAATAAATTATGATGTGCATTGATGCGCATTATGTCAATGATTGTTTTGATGCATGGTGACATACAATTTGTATTGAGACACACATTGGAAATGTGTGATGTCACATGTCAATGCATTCATTTCCATTAATATGCATATAGAATGGTTCAGGAGGAAAAATGTGTAGGTGTGAACCCATTTGGATTTGGAATTGGCCATATGACATAGCACGGACATGGACTCCTTCATTTCCAGCTTCTTTATGTACACATGTTATTTTTTTAAAGTTAAATTCCACTTTAAATTACAAAATGATTTGCATAGCTATTATATTTGTCATGTCAATGTTCATTAAATGTAGAGTTTTCCTTTACTTTTTTTATTCCTCCAAGGGATGTCAACATGGCAACCCTTTCATGGGGTCGTCAGCTGTTCATACAGACAACTTGAAATGGAAGAAGTCACAAGCGACAGCCCGCCATGTGTAAGGCAACCAGATGCAGCCGGCCCATATGGGACTCTGCCAGAGGGCCGCCCAACTTTCAGACTCTTTTGAGTGATACCAAAGAGTTTCAGATGGTGGGAAGCCGAGGGAACAGCCGCCAGTCTGTTCAGGAATACAGAAAAAAGGAATATCCGTCCTCCCAGGGAGTTGAACGCATACAGAGAATTAAAAATGACGACCGGCTTAGTCCGTATGACAATTTCAACGGTGAAATCGCCGATGCATTGCGACATATTGGTGCCTGTCTGGACATTGTCGCTTTTTTAAGCCTTTAAATTAGGAAAAATTTTACATGAGAAGAATTCCTTTCTTTAAAGCTGAACTCCAGGCCAATGTAAAAGATGGAAATTAATGCATCCCTGTATTTTATAAAACATCATAAAATGTATTTGTAAATGCAAGAAGAGTAAGTCCATAAATTTAACTTAGAAGGATCTGAACTTTGTGTACAGCAGAGATCAGAATGGAAAAAGTAGCACAAGAATCCAATCTTGTATTGAGGAGAATGCTGAAAAGATGATAAAGAAACGTGATGATGGAGCGATGAGTTCATCAATCTGCTTTTTCTTATTTTACAGTCAAGGTGGCTATCCCTTTTATATAATAAAAAAATGTTTTTTTAATAGTTTTCATTTTTTTTAAAAGAGAGGACTCCTCCCCTTCCATCTTTACTGGACTCACCCCATACTCATTATCTAGGGTGAGGAGATGAATTTTCAAGGTCCCTTTAATAAATGTGCTTTGTTGTGGGGTTGAGGTCCTCTCATTTCACATTTTGCCCCCTTCTTTCTTTGGCAATCAAGATTCTATAGGACTTTTAATGAATAGGAGAGGGGGTATACATATGCTTACTGCCTCCAGTTTCATCCAAAAACGTCCCAAGTCTAAAAAAGTTGAATTTCTCTTAAAGTTAAATCTGTTTCAACCTCGAAGTTAAATTTTTTAGTAATTTTTTTACTGGATTAGTATTCTATACTTATCTCTATGAGTTCTAATTGTTTTAGGCTATGTTTATATATACTAATATTTTTTTAACATTTGATTTGTGATGAAAGATTTAAATTTAGACAATGTCAGCATTGCTGCTATATGATACATGCGGATTCATTTCAATCCTTCTGGTGCTGCTAGTGATTAGATACAAATTAATATATTGAAGTGTAACTATAACATAATAGCCTAAATGCAGAAAATGATGATATTGGTTACAAGAATACCAGTTTGGCATTAATCTGGTCCAGTAAATGACCCCAATATTCCAAAACTTCTGAAATGATGATCCCATGTCATATCCCAAAGGTTCATTGTTGAGGCTAACACTGCAGTAATGGCACAAAGATCGCTGGGGAGGAGCATTTCAGAAACATATCATTTATCTAAATAATTCTGGAGGGAGCTGCAAAAGAATAAAGGACATCAAAACCCATTTGATCTTTAATATATGCCGATAATAATGGATGAATGTGCCCGAGTTTGGTTTGTTCCACATACAGCAAATGTTCTCCACAACTGGCCTTTGCTGAATACCCTATTGGAATCTATAAATGATGAATCTTGATTATAGATTAGTACTATTTATCATGCGCCCCCACCCTGTTCCTGTGCTTACTAAACCCCCTACCTTCCCTTAGCTGTAGGCGTCCTATAATTGAGAGATGGGGCATCTTCACTGCATCCTACCCTCCAAATTAATTTAGAAGTTTGTTAGGAGGTTATGGTAGAATTTGAAAGCACCATAAATAGGGAGGGGGGCAAAAATCCACCTTTTATGCCAGCGGAACAAGTACAACAGTACATTAGTACCCTTTACTATTCATAGAAGGGGTTAACAAAATAAAAATAAACACAAAAGACACAAGTACATAAAACAATGCTCTGGGAATGGGTAAACCTCACCCTACACAAACCCCCACCTCCACTTTGAGGGAGAAGGTGGGGAAGAGCCCCTATGCTCTAACCATGGGACCCCTTCCCCTTAATGTTGAGGGCCTGATGACCCATATTCCATGCCTGGTAAAGAGGATGGTTAAAATTTAGTTTGGACAGGACAATATGGGGTATTTTATTATTATTATTATTATTATTATTAAACAGGATATTCTATAGCGCCAACATATTATGCAGCGCTGTACATTAAATAGGGATTGCAAATGACAGACTAATACAGACAGTGATACAGGAGGGGAGGACCCTGCCCCGAAGAGCTTACAATCTAGTAGGTGGGGGAATTTCACACACAATAGGAGGGCGATATGTAGTGGTGGGAAGTAGTGATAGTTTCAAAAGACAGAAGAAGATGGGTAGGCAAGTTTGAAAAAATGGTTTTGAGCGCTCTTTTAAATGAGCAGAAAGGAAGAGAAAATCCAAATAGGACGAGTAAGACCATTCCAGAGAGTTGGAGCAGCTCTAGAGAAGTCTTGTATCTGTGCGTGTGATGAGGTTATGAGTGAGGAAGTCATTAGTAGCTCATTGGAGGAGCGGAGAGAGCGGCAGGGGGAGTATTTTGTAACTATGTCAGAAATGTAAGTGGGACAATAACTGTGTAGGGATTTGAAGGCAAAGCACAGGAGCTATTTAATTTTCACTCTCTTAAATGTGCCTATAAATTAGTGGAAAAAGTAAATGTTGAATAGAGGAATGTAAGTAGACCACCAAAGTATTAAACCAAAACTTTATTCTCATTAGCCTGGACTGTAAAAAAATATTGTCAATTTATATCTGCATGGCAAGTATAATACTTCTTGTTTTATATCTACGTTATGTCGGGGAAGAGTCTACTGCACTGGAATGCTGGGACGAAGAAGAATTACAGGGCGGGACTGGACCGACTGGACTAGGACCACAGATTGACCGACAGCTTTCCAGTTATGAGGATCTCATTTTTTAAAATGATATTTCCACTTTAAAAGTTTTCCATAAGCATTTGTGCTGAAAAATTTGTGCTACTTTTTGCAACTGCTCAAAAACTGTTTTTTGGTGTAAGTACTATACTTTTGTATTGGAGCTTTGTCATGGTTTTTAGCCTTTGTGTTAACTTGCAACATGTCTGTGTTTATACCATTACCAATGCAAAGTTAGCAAGTAATTGATGCTATCCCAAATCAAAGTGCCAACCCTAGGATAAAATTAATCCTAAATGACTCCTAAAACATATGAAAAGCTGCAATAAATAAAGGAGCTTCACAGTTAAACTTTTTTTTTTGTAATATTGTCTCTTCATTTCAGATCAATATGTTGTTTGATTTACACAAAATGTGACATATGTAGCATGTTATGTTTGTAATTTAATCTCTGGACAAGGCTAGTGAGCTGTTAGGACCTTGAAAGGTTAATTCTCGGAGGGTTCAGAAAACGTCAAATGTTTAGTAAAATGCCAGCTGGGATAATGTAACCTTGATGCTCCCAACATATGTCCGATAGTTGTAGAATGATGAGTGCATATGTGGGAAACAAATGGCTAATAAAAGGTTAAAACAAAGCCCAAGGATTCTCTGAACTATATCACCATCAGACTGGTGGGACAAACAAAATATGACTTTTTATTGTACTGCTTTTATTGCATGTATTGCTTTGCAGGTTTTAAAATTTTCCTTTGGACCTTGAGCAAAAACGTAGAAACTTCATCTAAAGACCCAAAGTGTACCAGTGTTACCCTACCAGTAACTGTGTTTGTTCTGATGGGTGTAATTCCTGAGATCTTTATTAATAATTTTATCACAAGATTATTTTTTTTCAAAATTATTTTGTTATATTTTACTTCAGATACTGCTTACCTCTATGCAGCCACATAGAAGTACTTCTTACAGTGCACTGCTATCAGCTATAGCATGCAGGTGGCCTAATGATTTAAATAGACTGCATACCATATGGCCGTGTCTATAATCATGTTGCAATGCATTGTACTGCATTACAGTGCATTGTGGTGTGTTGTATCACAGGTCAACCGCACCTCTGGTGCCAAGGAGCATTAGGAGTGCCATTCAAAATGTGGTTCCTTCAGAAAGAATGCCAACAAATGTTACACACCTTGTATTGTGTCCACAAGCTTTATCAGGGCATTACAACTTATATTACCCTTCCCTTTTCTGGTACCTTTGGGGACATATTTAAAAAACAGTGAATGTGATCTTCACCAGAAATTCCTTCAGCTATTATATCATTGTAATCTAATGCACATACACCAGGAAGATTCGCCTGCAATTATTTTTGGTGGATGTGGTATTCATAGTTTAATGAATTTGTTGGTTTGTTGCATCACCCAGGTCTCCCATGATAATCTTCTCCAGACAAGGAGACATTTAATACATCAGGTCTTATATCTCTAATGAACATTTTAGAATTTATAGGAAACAAAATAATTTCTAGATAGCCAAAAGAAAGCCTGCTATTTAATATGGAGACATGGGCGTCCTACCCCTGATGAATGCTAAAGACACTGGCTGTAGTGCTGGAATGGATAGGAGGTAGGGAACATGGCAGCCCAGAGAGGTGAGTACAAAAATCCTCCTTTTTAGGACATTTTTGTAATGATATCACTTGTAGGCTGACTATAAAGCTGAACTATATCCAGTTTATACTCACCGGTCCCTGTGCCATGTTGGAACAGCCAAATTCCTCTTTGTTCTCTTCCTCTTTGTGATGTTCGGCTATCTTGATGAGCTGGACTGGGATGTCATAACTCCAGCACAGGCATAAGGGAGTTCAGTCCTGCAGCTGCAGGAGAAGCGGAAACGTGCCGGATATCCTTGCAACCAACCATGCACAGCCCAGGTATTTCATCAGTTGAAGGAAGCGAAAAGGCAGGTAAGAGTACTAATTGCAGAAGCGGCATTACCTGTCCTGCATCGTTCTGCATCTAAGATCCGAGATTTACTTCTACTTTAAAGGGAGAGTCCATCCAAAGATAATATTTCATCTTTGGGCAGATGAACCACCTAATAGCTTCTCTGAAGTACCCTAATTCCTGCTAGGGTCATGCTGAGCATTAAAATATAGATTTGATCGTACAATTTTATTTTATTTTTCTGCTCAACTCCTCTGATCACCTGAGGTCTCCTTGTACTTGTTTCCTATCAAATTATCTCCAAAATCTCTCAAGTCTAATGATACATATTCTAATTATTGTTTCTCTTTTCTTTTCCATCTCCTCACTTATCTGCAAAATATTTTCCAATTGTAATTAAAGATTGCGACTTTATCAGGAACTATTGGTGATAATGTTTTGTAAGTAAAGTTTAATGTGTATTAACAGTTTAACATATTCTGCAGCAAGGTAATTGGTGCTGGGCATTCATCCGCCTTTGCATGAGTTCCAAGCTGAGCACACCTGCCATGGCCTTTGAGGGAGTCCTGTTCCGTTTGATTTAGAATTTTAGAAAAATTGTTCAGCATTTTGCATTCAGCTAAGGACATTTCTTAATACATTATTAAGTAAAGAATGTTACTTAAGTAAAAAATGTGGGTGTGTGTTTTTCCAACTGTTACACACATTTTTAAAATATTTTCACTAGATTTCATTAAAAAATCCATTATTCAACTTTTACTTGTGATTCAGACATTTTCTAATTTAGAAATTGTGTACATTCTGGGTGACATTGCAGAATCTTGGGTACAAACATTTATAAATAGACCTTTTATAGCTTAATTAATTAATAAACCCCAACTAAGCCCGATAATCTACTGTATGTTATTCTGATTTAACATTTGGTGTTTTGCTAATTAAAGATATTTAGTTTCTTCAGTTAGGAATATTAAATCAAGTGAGTCATGTAAATGTAAAATTTTATGTTGTGTTAAATGTTAAGTTGATTTTTTTAGCATTACCATTATCTAATATTCTGTCATTTTTTTTAAAGATTTGTGTTGCTGCATGTAACCAAATTTACAGAGACAATAAACTGCAACACTATTGTAAATGTATTTATATTTATAAATATAAAATGCTAAATAAATGATAAAAAAGCCCAGTTAAAGCTACTTTCAATTGTTCTTCTTTGTTCTCCTGCAGCTTCTGTACTTCCTCTGCCCACTGTCATTGCACTTTCTCTGCTCACTGCCATTGCACTTCCTCTGCTTCATGCTGCTGCACTTTCTCTGCTCACTTCTGCTGCTTTTGGTAATTGTTGCTGCGCTTTCTCCACTCGCTCTGCTGAGTTTTCTTCTCTCAATGCATGTGCTTTCTCTGCCTATTGATGCTGCACTTCTTCTGCTCACTGTTGCTGGGCTTTCTCTGCTCCTTGCTGCTCTTCTTCCTCTTTGTAATTATGCTGTTGTCACCTCTACACCTGCAGAACATTTGACCAGCAGCTTGCAGCATCCTCAGCCTCCCTTTAACTGTGCAACTTTTCTTAGCATCCCCTGCTTACTCTGCTGATGGGGATCAGAGTATGTGCTGCAGCCGATAAGAGTAATAGTTTCTTCCTGATTCCAATCTTGCCTGCTTTTGGTTGTTAGTCCTAATTATACATCTGTGGTTCCAGGCTCTGGTTGTTACATCCTCAGCCTTGCTACCTGAGACCCGCTGAGCTATGCTTTACCACATTAGGCCTTTTTGGATTCCAGACCTTGACTGCACATACTTGCTGCCTGCTTTGAGTCCTGCTTAGACCCGAACAATGCTTGACTGCGCCTGCCCTGACCTTAATCTGTCCAGACCTTGCCTCTCACTGGCATTCAACCTAGTACCTGATCCTTTGTTGTTAATACATTGGAGCCCTCTGTTCTGCTCGCCTTTTGTGGGGAGAACCTGGGGCACCATCACCCAAGTAACACATTGACCACCAGGGTCACCAGCCCATCACCCCTTGCAGGGTGCTTTGGTGCACTTAGACTCCATGCCCCAGGTAATCCCACATCACCTGCCAGAAGGTGCAGCCCTAACAGCCGTCCACTATATACAGAGAGCAAACTAACCAAAGTTCTATTCCATTAGAACCAAATTAAATCTCCAACAGCAATCCTCTTGGGCGTCAGATTTTCAGCGATCTTGATTGGCCAGACCCGGGCGATGTAATTCCTGCACATGCTAGTAGGAGTTAATTCAGTCCTGGCAGCCCCTGGGAATCTCAAGAGATCCTGCAAATCCTAGCGCCTGCACCGAGATTAGAATATCATCCTCCAGTGTAAGGTTATGACTGTATAAAAACCTAAATCTTCACAATACCTCTAAAAGGCAATTTTGTAATGCATGTTCCAAAATTAGCAGCTAAAAACATCAATCCAACTGCTGCTTTGCCAACTACCTGACCTGAACTATCTGAAGATCCTTCCTTTTTTTCCCAGGCCCAATCTTGGCTTACCCATACCCCCCAGTCCTATCAGCCCTTACCTAATGCTTTGTGCCATGCATAAGGCAAAAGGGGCACCAGGGTGGCTCAGTGGTTAGCCTTTGCAGCGCTAGGACCCAGGTTCGAATCTCGACCAGGACACTGTCTGCATAGAGTTTGCAGGTTGTCCCCGTGTTTGTGTGGGTTTTCTCCGAGTACTCCGGTTTCCTCTCCGGTTTACCTAACCTGCAGTTAGGTTAATTGGACTGTAATAATCTTGGTAATGATCTTGGACTGTAATAATCTCCCTAGCAGTTTATTTCTTTCCGGTCTAAAAGCGGTACATTGTTTTTCATTAAAATTTATTTTACAGTATAATATAATAGTATGAGTATAATTTTGAAACACAAAATCATGTAAAAACAGTAAATTAAATAAATTTTAAATGGATTTTGAATTTCCCGCCCTACCCCACCAGCAATGTACACACGCGCCAACATCACTGGGAACTCTCCCGGTGACTCATCATGTGCAGAAGACTCCGGAGGAAAAAGAAAGAAGACAGGGATCTCAGCGATGGACGATGAGGGACGCCGGCGGATCAGGTAAGGCTGTATTTACTAACCTTCCCAACGGTTAACATACCGCGAGTGTGATTCGGGGTTACAGCTTTCAGCAACTTTTTTCTACTCCGGGTCACTTGGGGTTACCGCTAGGGAGGTTAAAGACAAATGACTGAGGTAGGAACATTAGAGTGTGAGCTCCTTTGAGGGACAGCTAGTGACATGACAACGGACTTTTTACAGTGCTGCGTAATATGATGGCGCTATATAAATACTGTGTAATATTAATAATAATAAAAGAGGATCAGTGACTGGCCTGCACTAATAAAAAGTGTCCAAAGAAAAAAAAAAAATACAAAACTTAAGTGAGAATACACATGTGTACACTATTTAAAATATATTTTCTTTATTACTTTAAAACTCCCTGGATAACAGTAAACCTAAATGGGGCTCTAACCTTTCCCCATTTCATCCTAAAATAGTTTTGGTTATAGATACATTTTAATGATTTGTTTACTTTCTAAAATAGAAACACTGTAGTGTGCAACCTGTCGCTCCATTTATTTTCCAGGTTCTATTTCAAACTCCTAAACATTAAAACACATTCTGTTTTTAGTAATTTGAGCATCAGAATTACGGATCATTGGAACTGTCCTTTACCAGGTACATACAACAGGTGAAGCAGGAAAATAATTAACATCTTCCAGTGCAGATCTCATGTTTTGCAGGTGAAAATTACCCCGTTAAGTGTTGACATGAGAAATATTGCTGAAGTGGGTAACACCGAGTCTTCACTAGGATAACACATAATATTTATACCGATGAAAAATGTTCAATCAGAATCTAACAGCTGCAAGTCACGGAAGTGGAAAGTAAGCCAGAGCATGGAACACGCGGATAAAATACAAGGATGGGAATTGTTTTTATTCTGTTTGGCCATTTATTTTCTTTTCTGTTTTAGCTTTCTAGTTTGCATGGAAAAAAACAACGTCACACTACTCTTATGGTCAACGGATGTACCTTTGGTACAAGCTGTCATTTATGCATGTCTCCACATAGCCAATCTGGTCCAATGCTTGCTTCTTGTTCCAGCAGTCTCCATTATATGGTAAGTATCCATGTTGGGTCCTTTTTGTCCACTGAATGCACAAAAAGGCCACACATTTCTATAGAGAGCTGTACTCATGGTGAGGTCCAACAGTCCAATGCTTTCCCCTTTGCAAAGAATTTACCATTGGTGCTCATATGCAGAATGGAGAGGACCCAGCAGGTACACTTTGAAGGGTAATATATTTATTCAATACACACAGTAAAAATATATGTAAAATCATAGGGAATAATTAGTACTAATGTTTATCAGATTTGGAATGATTACAAATTCACTCCCAACATTCAGTTTGAAAAGAGATGAATATCTGGGACATTTGCCCATACTTTTAGGTTCACAGCGGACAGCTTCCATCTGCCCTGTACCTTAACAGGCTCACTGCCATTGTTCACCTTGCCAAATGCTTGGTTGGAAAAAGAAAATATAGTTGCTAAAGTAATCAACAGGCAGCATTCTTTTTGTCTGGTCATTGTAAGGGGTGGTGCACTCCGAACAATAAGATTTATATCACCTGTGATGCATTTTTATTTCTACTGATTTCTTACGTCTAGAGAATTCAGGTCCAAAGTTTTTTTCATCTCAGTTTAAAACAGCCCTTCTAAACTTTTACACCTAAGAAACCCTTGAAATAATTTTCGGGTCTTGGCGAACCCTTGCTAAAGCCAATATATTGGGAGTCAGTGGGGGGGAAAGCCTCCTAAATAGATGTCCAGTAGTATAGTGGTAACTAGAATACAAACTTATTAAATCTAAAACTATCAGTAGTATCATGCAGTTGACTCTTCCACGTGGCATTGGCCCCAGAACAATGCAAGCATCATCAAATGTGAGATCTATAAGACACAATTGGAGGAACCCCTAGCAACTTTTGGAGGAACCCTTAGATTCCACTGAACATGAAGTTACGGTTTCCCCAGCAGAAACAGAAGGGCAACATAGGGATGTTTCCAGACACCCTGGTTTAACACGTCTAATTAAAAGGAAAGCTACATTTTTGGACCCCTTTTCAACTGATCTGTATATTAGCATTCCTCAGCATAATACCTCATGGCTTTTCCTTTCCTTTGCACGGCTGATGGCTTTCAGTCTCAGCTGTGATCAACAACTCTTGGTCCCACTGACCACCCAGAATGCTTCCCAATCATACAATCACAATGTCACCAGTTTCATAGTATCAGATGCAGGCAGAAGGTTCTAATGCAAAGGCTTCCAATAAACAGTATAACTGTCAAAGAAAATTCCAATACCAAATACAATAATATATGAATAGAAAATGCTATAATATAATATTATTGATTCTTCTGCATCAGTAATCCAATATCAGTCAAAAGTTAAAAGCCTTACATACTTTTTCTGGGACTATGACCCAATGGGGTTGATTTAATTATCATTATTATTATGGTATTGCAAGGAAATTTTCTTAAATAATTAAATGAGTTGGAGCTCTGCTGACCTCAATCATCTAATGACGTGAAAGAAAAAATTACTTTTTATAATTTCTTTGCACATTATTGGGTATTCTTGGCAAAGTGAATTTCCATCAAATTGACCAAGCGAAATGTATATTTCCTTTGCAAAGGATAATTCGTCTTAGCAAGTTAACAGCCCCAAATACTGATGCCAAGCAACTAGAAATTGCAAACTAAAAATGATAATGGCACCCTCTTAGTAAAGATTTGCTTTAACAATGCCTCTGTACGAAGCATTGGTCAGACCACATCTGGAATATGCAGTCCAGTTTTGGGCACCAGTTCACAAAAAGGACATTGTGGAATTGGAGAGAGTGCAGAAATACAATAATATATGAATAGAAAATGCTATAATATAATATTATTGATTCTTCTGCATCAGTAATCCAATATCAGTCAAAAGTTAAAAGCCTTAGCTGAAATGAATCTATTCTCCCTTGACAAGAGACGTATAAGGGGGGATATGATCACCCTGTATAAATAAATAAATGGTCCATATATAAAACTCTCTTCCCAATTATTTACTTTAAGGTCAATACAAAGCACAAGAGCGCACTCGTTGTGTCTGGAGGAAAAGAAGTTTAATCTCCGGATAAGGAAGGGATTCTTCACTGTAAGGTCTGTGAAAATGTGGAATCAGCTCCCTCAGGAAGTATTTTAAGCAAGTTCCATAGATTTCTTTAATAAAATGCTGGATGATTTCTAGGAGCACTAAATGAAACTGGGGATTAAAGTTGAAAAGGAATATTACCAGACAGTGTTGATCCAGGGAATGTCTGAATGCCTCATGGGGTCAAGAATTGTTTTCCCCCGCTGGAGTAATGCTATATTAACAGACTAATGCTTTATACAAGTTTATTTTTCCTTCCTCTGAATCAGCTATGCATATATAGTTCTATCTGGAATTTGCAGGTTTTTAGTATATTTCCTTGGTAACTGAACTTGATTGAAATTTTTAAATCTGACTAACTACATAGCTATGAATTTATAAAGGATCCACAAAGAATTATTGGTTTTCCAAAGAAAGAAACTGCTTGTCTTCAGACTGTCTCTACCCAAATAAAATTTAATGTATCCAGGAGAGGCAGATAGAAACAGGAGTTCTGATTCTTAATGTTGTCTTAATGAATTTCAGTGCATGAATGAATATATGAATGAAGATCAATTTAGCTATTCAGGTTTAAAACCCTTTTTTAGAACAGAGCAGCTAAGAATATATATATAAAAAAAGGTAAATAAAACAAAAAGTTACACCCTCTGGCTAAAAAAATACTTGTGATATATTCAAATGCCTAAAAAGTAGCTTTAAAAATGTTATTTTTTCAGTTCTGAACATAATAAATACAGTATATATAAAACCTATACATTTTCCTTTTAACAATAGCAAAGAATGTTTATCCCTCTCTCACAGTATGGAAACAGTTCATTTCTTATTTTCTCTTCAACAGCTTTAGCTGTATAATTTCATCAAATGAATGGCAGATTTTTTATTTCCTCCTAGGGGGAACAATTCCTAGGAATTTATTTTCAACTTCATAAACTGCAAAAATAAAATAGATTGCAACTTGATCATGGAAGAAAGACTTCACATCGCATTTAGAAGCCTGGCCGGTTTGTACAACATCCTGGATCAAACAGCGCATACCTTGATGTTTCCAAATAGCACACGGGGAGTTTATCTAGCATTGGCGCGACCGTCGGACAATACATCCCCAGGTCACTTAGACGCTATTACGTGCCTCCAGACTTAGTCAAGGCAAGACAGGTTTGCAGCAGTAAATCACGGAAAATGAGGATAATTTTGCAAGTAGCCACCCTTTAATATAAATCTAATGGTATCTCAGGGAGTGATTTCTTATAATTCGATTTCGGAGGAGCGAACCGTTCAAGGTGAACGCAAAAATAAAATTTCCCAAACAACAGTGCAAATTCATCAAGCATGGCTCCACTCGAGAAGTTAATATTTAACTGAAAAATAGTCAACAGGAAAGAGCTGGGGAAAACGGAGGAACAGTTTGGCGCCGGCCGTAAGTCACTCAAAAGCAATCGACGATCAAATAGAAGTTGAAAGGAAAGCGCGATGATGGAATGCAATTGGATTTCAATGTATGATTTATGGTCTGCATTAAAGAATCATGGAACGATTAAAGGCGCTTTGTCAACTGGGGAGAACTAATAGATAAAATCATTGCTTATTTGAAAAAGACATGGTGTGATACCATTTGCTTTAAAATCCATACAAGGGCATAAAGGGAAATTGGCTTTTATAGAGACATTGGCCCTGCTGTTTAGGGCAAAGTCAGAATTTTTTTTTGTTTGCTAAGGGATCCCTCCCTGCTGTTCCTGTTGCCAATATAGGGGGCACTAACACCCCTATCTGGCTGGTGTTAACTGCTAGGTGATATCTTCCCCCAGCCACCTAGACATGAGCAGTGGGAGGAAACCACTATGGAAAGTGGGGAAATATTTTTTGCTAATTTTTGACAAAGTATGTACTTTGATGAAATACTATATAAAAAATATAGTTAATTTTTTCAGGGTATTTACAAAGCCTCAGAACATGATATTGTCACAACAAATTGTATTGAAAGTTACAAGTTATAATTAAAAAAGTTATGAATACATCTATATATATAGTTTATTTACAATTAAATACACCTACAATGACATCCTCTGTATTGCAGGTTCAGAGACAAAGCATTACCATGTGCATTGTTCCTTATGTGGGTCTACAAGGAGGCTTTAATAAACTTTAGCACTACTTGAATTTTATTGAAATCCTAATAGCAGCCTGTTTGTAGTCGCATTTCCATTACGTTGTTAAAGGTACTTTAAAGGTATTCCCCCCATTACATTCAAAACTTTCCCCTTGACATCTCTCTGATAATGCAACCATTTGACCCAACCCACAGGCTTGTTTTCTAAGGTGTCACCTTGGTGCACTCTCTTTTTTCCTCCTCATCCAGAACATCTCCGGGTCTTGCCACTTTCACTTCTGCAAGTTCTCCAAAGTACACCTCTTTCTGTCCTCTGAAACCATTAAACTTCTTATACGCTCTTTAAGTCGTTTTCTCCTTTACTGCTGCAACATCCTCTTCTATGGTATTCCACTAACTAGATTCCAATCCTTCAGGATTTCTGCAGTTGTACTTATCTTTCAGTTCCTCCACTCTACATTGTCATTCTGCATCTACATTCTACATAAGTCATTCTACATTGGCTTTCATTCCATCGCTGAATTAAATTCAAGCTTTGCTCTAAAATCATGCTGCAGCTTCTGTTCTAACTACTTTTTATACCTTTTGTATAAATACACCCTTGACCACCCTCAACACTCTTCTAGTGACTTACAAATGTACATATAATACTTCTTAACTCATAAGCACTTCTCATGCATGGCTCCAGGAACACTCAAAAGCTGCTCCCAGGTTTTGGATCCCCCTACCTTCTCCATTGAGGTTTTTCTCCTACCTTTAGCACATTTGAACACGCCTATAAAATCTACTTGTCTAAAATCTTCATCATATTTTCTCTTGTTTCCAAGTAGCCATAGCTCAGTTTCCCCCACCTAATGTATGTAATGCGTCTTGGCCTAGATTGTGAGATTAGTTGGATAGGCTGTTCTTGTCTTCTTTTGGCTTTGGTGATTAGTTGTTATGTTTGCAGTCTTGTAGCCCCCGTCACACATACCTCTTGCTCACTAAAATCATTTCTCCTGCACATGCGGACAGTTCTGAGCACTTGCTCTTCCTGGTTTATTGTGCATCGCCTTTCCCATTAGCCAATCAGGAGTCTCCCACTATTTAGCTGCCTCAGACACAACACTCAGTATTCTAGCAATGTGTCTTCAGACTACTGCTGAGCTCCCTAACTCTGCTGAGCATTTCCTATTCACCTGTTGCCTGATTGAGTGTTTCCCAGTCCAGCTAAGCTCTTGTTGTCCAGTCTGTTGTTCCCCAGCCTGTTCTCCCATGCTGTTCCAGTGTCTCCAGTGTTTCCTTTGACGCCTGTGCTTCCCTGTGTTATCAGTGACCCCCGTGTCACCTGTTCATACAATGTCTTTTTGTGTCTCCTGTGTTCCCCAGTGTCTTCAGAGACCATTCCTGGTACTCGACCCCTGGCTTTGTTTCTGACTTTGTCTGTTTGCTGCCTGCCTCGACTCTGGTCTTCTTTGACTATTTTCTTGCCCAATGATTATGTTCTATCCACCCTGGTGTGCCCAAAGACCGCAGTCTGGTAGCGGTCTGCAACAGAACATCCTCAACTCTAGAGGCTCTGGAAAAGACCAGGCTGATGCTTAGATTCTATGACTTGGCCCTTCTTAGAGCTCCCACCAATACTGAGCAAGCCAGAGCGTCCCCTACTGGTTCCATTTCTCCAAGCATGCTATTTCTTGTACAATGTTGCATAGTATATGCATGGAGTTTGCTGGTTCTCCCTATGTTTGCGTGGATTTCCTCCGGGTACTCCGGTTTCCTCCCACATCACAAAAACATGCATTTAGGTTTATTGGCTTCTCCCAAATTGACTTTTGACTGTAATAATGGGAGACAGCTAGTGACATGACTATGGACTTTGTAAAGAGCTACGTAATATGTCAGTGCTTTATAAATACTGGCTAATAAAGATAATAAATCATTTTATTAATAAATCCTAATAACAATCAAAAAAGGGTTTCAAGAAAGTTGTTCAATGTTTTCTAAAATGTATGATTTGTTTTTATGCATGCTTCTTTAGAAACGGGCCTTACTACATCCTATGCAATTTGTGCATTTTTCAACACATCGATCACACCATACGATCATTAGTTTATTCATTCAAATTTATTGGATTTAGTAGATTAGATATAAATGTTTTTATATTTAATTATCAGTATATTGTGATAAGGTTTGCAACACCTTCAAAACTCACCTCAACTAAAGAACAACACAAAGGTAATGGTGGGAACAAACCCTTAGAGATACACAATAGTAACTAGAACCCTTAGTGTCGGGGTAATTTGAGGGCAGACAAGAGATTGGCATAGTAAGGATGCAAATAAAGTGTCCATAGGGAAAGAAATCTTGCAGTAGGTTTGCATTTTTTTTAATGAACACGCACAGGTGACAATATTAAGGAGTGTGTGGGGGTGGGTGGGTGAGGGGGTATTTAATTGACGTTTCAATTATTTTTTCATTTCATATATTCAGTTCACAAAAGCAGCAATGGATGAGGATGTGTAATAAGCAAACCTTTTATCTTAACAAAGCAGTCAGTTTTAATACAGAGGAAATCTGTGTGACTGTCTTTTCGGCTCGTCACTGATCTTGGGAAGCCTCGGAGGGACAATCCTTCTGCTGCTTGAGTCTCAAATATGTTCAACTTTTCTTATCATAAAGTCTTTCGACTGAATCAAAGTCTGGAGCACAAATCATAATACAGACCAGACTGACATGCGGAGAAAGCAGAAGGAAATGTCTGCATGTCTTGTCATTTGTCAGATACAATTATTACCTTCATAGGCATAGGCTGTATATAAACCTGAATGTGACCATATAACATAAGCAGATTAGGTAAAATCTAATTTGCTTTTAGTTTTTGTTCATTCTAATTTCCTAAAAGATTCCTGCAAACTCAAATTTATAGTTATGTCTTCTACATTATATAACAAAAGGTTTGTGAAATACTGACCTTCATATCCATATGTCCTGCGCTGGATTCACAAACCATGGAATCTTTGAAAACTTTCACAGGATTTGTAGTGTGTCTGTAAGAGTTTATGACCATTTAGCTAACTTGGGAATTTATGAGGCCAGGTACTGATGTTGGATGAGAAGATCTGGCTCACAACTGATGTTTTAAAGGATCCCAAAGGTGTTCAGTGTTCATCTGCAGAATAAAGACTTTCAATTTTTTCAGTGGGATTTGTGAGGCCAGGTACTGATTCTTGATGAGCAAATCTAATTTACAATTGGCACTGTCGAATTTCCAGAGGTGTTCAGTAGGGTTCACCCGAATTTCTCAACACTGACCTCATTGTACCATGTTATCATGGAGCTGGAGTTTTACAGGGGCACAGTCATTCCACAACAGAAAAAGCCTTTCCTAAACTGTTGCTGTAAATTGGGAAGCAAACCACTGGAACTTAACATGTGGCAAAGTTCCAGTTTTGGCTTTGCATTGCGTATTGTGAAGTCTAGGATTTAGTGAATTACATTGCACAAGTCACAATGGGAAATACAGCTGATTCAATCAACATTCCCTTTATTGATGACCCCCATTCAGTTAAGGGTATTTGTAATAAAATGGTCCTTTGATCGCTTACCCAGTGACTTTGGGCTTAAACTGGAACTTAAGTCCCACTTTGAAATTCAGGCCGGTGTTAATTGCACAAAGGGACAGGTGAAGTTCCTTCTGCAATAACTGTTACCTGCCTGATCGGTGCCCAGTTGTCAAATTTTACTAAGATGTGCATTTGTTGCCAAGCATACCCAGAAATCCCAGCTTCCCTTGCCCATTCCAGGAATTTTTGAACTCCTACCTGCCTTCTTGGGAATTATGTGATTTGCCCCAGCCAATCAAGATAGCCAAAGATTAGGATACAGAAGGAAAGAATGAAGGTGGTGGTGCCCATAATGGAATGGAAACACGTGAGCATCGATTGGTTTATTTCCATTTGCCCTCCCAACCCAACATGCAGTTGTTTAAAAACCCCTCCCTTCAAACCTATCAATAATAAATGATGATGGTATGTCCAATATCCAAGTGTATCAATTGCAGCTATCATGGAATAATCTCAGCCAGGTCTTGAGCTTACAGTTTATTGATAAAAAGTTAAATCAAAAGTTTGATCTGTAAATCATTATTGCATTTCCTTGTCCACTGTTTATAGGTGCTGCTCCTATAAGTAACTGAATCTATTGTTCTATTAATTTCTTGCACAAGGGGCAACAGCCAATTAGCATCAGCCTAATAATAAAAGCTTGGTTACCACAACTGAACGCATTATAATAATCCTATCAGAGCATTGCTGCTCTTTGTCTATCTAATCAACAAGCTGAGGGTGGGTCAATAACTAATTTGTATTATTTAACTGCAGCAGAGAAAAGCGCAGACCTACAGCGCCGTGTAAACCGCAGGAGCAGCTGCACAGAATTACAAAACCATCGGCAGCATGTTCACATACAGGAATCTCACCTTTGTATTTTGTTTTCTATCTTGCCTTTGGCTTTGTAAAGTTACTGTCGGTCTAATGCGATTATTAAATCAGTAAAATAAGTTTTCGTAATGACTGCATAGCGCTCGTGGGGTTAGCACCCCCTTCATGCCACGCTGCTTTAGGAAATAATTTCTATTCTTGGGAAGGGGATAAAAAGTCGCTGCCCATGGTGTTTGTATTTTGTTTCCATAAATCATTTTACAAGTGCCATATTCTACGGTGAAGTCTTCCTCCAAAATGGACTGTTTACAGATTATCAACACCAGACAGGCCCTCGCTCTTTCTTTGAAGCCGGCTGTGTTTTGAAGGTATTCAGACACTGAAAGGATTACATTGCACTTCACCTGCGGGCAGTCAGAGCGCCTGGGCTTCTGTCGGCTCTCCAGAATTGCTAATTAACTGCAAGCGATTGGGTCAGATGTTGGCTATGCTGATTTAATTACCAGGCCGACATTACACTGAGTCTGTCAGCGGTGCCGAGTTACAGGCACCACGCTGGATGTATGTGTCAGGAAAACTAAACAGTCAACATCATCTTCGCCTGGAACCTTCCTAAAGGTTCATTATGGAAAGAGAAGGGGGCAGCCCAAACTGAAGCCAATATGGACGGGAGAACAGGCGGACAAATCTGGGACGGGAGGAATTATGAGGTTTGGACAATGGGGAATAAAAAGGACAATTGGATGGCAACACTGGAAAGGCTAGTAATTATAGTCTGACCCCCCGGTGGTTTGCGACAGCTGTTACTACCACAATGCTTTGCAACGATGCAATATTTCATAAACAGCCAATAATTGGTGAAATTTGTATGTTTTGGGTATAATGATAACCCAGAGATCACTGAACCACAGATGCCCAGACCAAATTTAGCAGCATCAGCATGTGTTAGGCATAGCTCTTTAGGAACTAGTTACAAAAAGTGGACAAAAGAATTCAACAGTTTTGGAAACCTAACCCCCTCATCATAATAAAAAATGGATTAGGTTGCACATGTTATGTCTATATGTTAATTGTTTTTTTTTCTGTATGCTGTATACAGGAAAAAAAACTTATGTTGTAAAACAAAAAAAATATAGGAACTGTTAGGAAACGATTATCAGTCCGACGATTCCGTGCTGTGCACCAACGCAGTATCCCACACCACCTATTTGGTCTAGCTATGTCACTTGAGGCAGCTAAGAGAATTATGAAATAGCAGCAGCCCCTGCCTCCCTTTAGCCGTGCAGCCTGTATCAGCATCCCCAACATATACTCTGAGGCTGTAAACAGCTGAAGGGGATTTTAGAGGCCAATTAGCTCCTGACTCACATCCATATCCTGCACAGTCATTGGCTGCTGGCACTTTATAGCCACTCTGCTCCCAGTCACCAGTGCCTGTTGTAGTGTTAAGCTGGGCTGACTTGCTGCTGGTGTGTATTAGTCTGATTTACTGTTGCTGACCGTGTGAGTTTATGCTGAACTGACCCTTTACCTGTGACCACGCCTCTGCTGTGTCTTGCCCTTCGTCTGGTGGAGGTGTACTTCGTCTGGTGGAGGGATTACCTGTGTTTGACTCCTGGCTCTGTATTCTGAATTTGTCTCTGTTGTAATCTTGGTATTGCTTAATCTGTTGGCCCCTGGTCCTCTGCCAGTCCTTCCCCAGACACCTTCCCTTGCACATTAGGTCCTGGGGGCAACCGTTTGCTGGGAAACGCAATCAGTCTCCCGAGGCTGAGCGGGGGTTGGCTGTAAGTGAAGGGTGCAGTGTTAGATTGGGTGACTGGTGTCCGGTAAATACTGTTGCTTGATCAGGGCTTTACAGGGACAAGTTTTGTCACGTGGCGATCTGGCTCCTAAAGATGGAGTGATAGGGAGCATAGAGAGAGAACAAAGAAAGAGGTTCGAGGCTCAAAAGTATTTTGTTACACTATGAATGTATTAATACATCCTAACTTCATACATAACAAAGTCATACAAATACATAATTCGCAAACATTTAATTGTTAGTATGTTGTATTTCTCTTGCCTAGTTCTGGTAAAAGGAATCACAGAAGTAGGAATATTGGTTCTAGCTAACAAAGCATATTATGTTTGTCTTGCCTAGTTCTGCTCTAAATCACAGAAATAGGATAGTTCACTAGACATAATATTGCTAGCGAGGACATTAAACAGCAGAGAATATATATGGGAAACAGGAAAAAGTGATACAACCGTGTTTTCCGTATAAGTCCCCGACGCGTTTCGCCCAGATTAGGCTTCCTCAGGGGGATCTGACTTTATACGATTTATGGTCAAGTAGGGTTAATATATGGACTAACATAGTTGTTTTGTATCATATGATGAGGTATGGGGGTGAATGTAGGTATTCATCCAATGGTCTTATGCTCTTATAGGGTTACAGGTAGTGCAAACAAGGTGTTTGAAAAAGCGCCATTTCCCCTAATGCAGCTTATGACATCCTCTACTCTCAAAGTAATGAGCATTATCTGGCCTTTTATAAATTGATCATCAGGCCGATTGTCTCCTTGTAAATATAGCAAATGAAAAAAGTTTATGCAAAAGTTGCAATCAGGCTCAAAAGGTGCTAATCTAATCAGCTGTTTGCAACTTTTATAGATAGGTGAACAAAACCAATATATTTCTAATTATTACTAAATGTAATAATATTTTTATTAGTGCAACTGTATCTGACAGTTACACTATTAAATGAATGGCATTGCACATTATCAGAACCTCCTAAGGATGGCAGTGTTCAGTGAAGGCTTTTGATTTAGTCAATGGTTCTCCAAGCCTGCAGGAGACATGGTTGGTTACAAATCAAGAGAGGGGATCTTTGTTGTCTTTAAAGTGTCAGCTGCTGTCATATGAAGCATCTACCAAGAGGCAGTGGTGGCAATGAGATCCTCACTTTGAGGTAGAATGTATTCATTATAAAAAATAATTTAATTTACGCACAGAGCCTGATTTATTAAAGCTCCCCGAGACTGAAGAAGATAGACTATCATGAAAGAATTTGGGTGATCCAGCAAACCTGGAATGATTTTCTGAAAATAATTGGCAAATATTTTCAATCCTGGACCAGATCCATTCCAGGTTTCTTCAATCACCCACATACTCCCATTAAAGTCAATCTTTTCCATTTTTGGTAAGCTTCAATAAAGCAATCCCATGGTACGTGTATGATGTATTTTTTAATTGATAGCATTCATGCAAAAGTTTTTGGTTTCTTTTGAGCCCCTTCCCTATTTATATTGCCTGTTGATCCATGCAGTAGATATCTGCGACCGGTCCTCTTTAATTATATAATTTATTTCTCCCATCCAAAATCAAGCCATACCCCTTCGCAACCAATAGCTGTTCCTATTGCAGGTTTAATAATATTTCTTCCTCTCAGAATCAATCTTGAAGCACATGAGTAAAAAAAAACAAGGTGTTTCATAAATTACAAGGATGCAGAATAAACTGATACAACATCACTCTGTAATTTATATCCTCGTTCATACCGAAAAGGAAGACTGTTTCAAAATAAATTATGCTGAATTTGCCATCAAAAAATCAGCTTTAGTCTTTTTTTATTATTTATTTATTATTTTTTTATATATTTTTGACATATGAGCAAGATCCTGGCAGAAGGCAAGGTATATTGTTTGTCAAGATGAAAAAGCAAGCTGTGTTCATTAGCAATGTGGTCTGATCTACATTTCAAGAGACAATTACACAACCCTTCTCCCTCCCGTCCGCCCGCCCCCCATACTTCTTATGGGTTACAGAGCCCAGGGAAGGATTTGCTAACACATAGAATGTTGCCAAAAATATTCTTCCACCCACATTCTCATCCTTCCTAAATGTCTTCGTAGGAACCGAAATTTAAGATCTCTTGTGTTGAATCCTGCAAAAAAAAGTTTGAATAATAAGACCCACGCTGACAGGCGTAAACCAACCCCCAACAAACATCCAGGATATTACGGAAGAGATAATAATGACATTGCCTGATTTGGTTCCTTTATCTAGACACAGGCAGCCGTCCAATTAAACTTCTCTCATTCTGCATCTTCTAGACAGGAGTCTGTGATTATGGCAAGGGGTCCACCAGCGTGAAGGTTGTTAGAGGGATCACGGGAAGTTGGGTTGCAATGCTATGTACCACTTTTTTTTTTTTTTTGGCTTTTTTTGTTGCTTTCGGCTGAAAATGGGATTCTGAGCTTAAAAACCACCCACTGTTCTTTTTATATTTTTTTCTTGATAGTTTCTAGCGTAATATATGGTGTTGATTGAACTTTAATGGATTAAATGGATGATCTCAGAGGGTTTAACGGAAATTTCCATAAAATGTTGCCTTTACCGCCTTTATAGCTGATGGTATAATGATCCTTGGTGGTCCAAGCCTTGGAGGTCAGAAAAACAAAAACTGGCTTAAGGGAATAAAGAACTCTTTCTTCTCATCAATAAAGTGTTTGTTAGCCCTATCACTAACATCCCAAATAATCCTACATGTTATTGTCATTGTTGTTTTAGATCTGCAGCTTTCATTAAAACAATAGTTGGTGAGCCTGCCGAGAAGGTCTTTGTGCACGCACCTACAGTACTAATATAGGGTGACCACCCTCCTATCCCATCTCCTAGCTGTGTGGTCAGGTAGGGCTTCCTATGGAGACCTTTTTACATATTACACTGTTCTCTCTTGGATTGCCAGTTTTTGTTCTCACTTTTGGGTGACTGTCACCTAGGTTCATTTTCTTTGTAGTAGGCATATGTATTTTTATGCTTATGATCATTTCTAGGTATATGCTGACTAAAGCTCACAATCTCATGCCCTTTCTATAGTCATATGCCATTACCATAGTATAAGGCAGTGTTTCTCCTCCTCCAGAGGTTAATGGGGGTTCCTTGAGCAATGAACAATGTGTGCCTCTCAGGTCAGATTAAGTGACACCAATTATGGTTTTGGCTATGTGTAAGGGTGACATTGCTCCCAATGGCCAGTAATGTAAGAGACATTCTTTCCACTGACCACCATGCTAAAGTATTGTGGCCTGTGGATATAGAAATTATAGAAGGGTTCCCTGAAGACTCGAAAGGTATTTCAAGGGTTCCCCCTTGATAAAAATGTCTAGAAACACTGATATAGAGACATGAAAGTTACACCAATGATCCTTTTGGCTATCTGTAAGAGTGACATTCTTCGTATTGGCCAGCAATCTAAGAGGCAGTCTCCCCACAAACCACCAAAGTACTGTGAGCTGTGGATATAGCAGTTATAGGAGGGGTTCCTTGAAGACTTAGAAGTTATTTTAGGGTTCCATCATGTTAAAAAAAGATTGAGACACACAAATTTGGGGAGGAGCCAACCTACCAGCTTGGTTATAAAATGTGGGAGGAAACCCAAACTAACTTGGAGAGAACATACAAACTCTATGCAGAAAGTGTCATGGCCAAGGTTCAATGTTGGGTTTCAGTACTGGAAAGTTCTGGCCACTGAGCTCCCCATGCTTGTAATAGTTGCTCTCCAACTGGCCATTGTGGTTCCATTTGATGCCTCTTTTACAAATACAAGACACCAGAAAATAATCGCCACCAAGGTTTAATATGCTTCTATATCTCTGATATTTGTTCTTGGCTTAAAAACCTTTAAATTTTGCCTTCCCTGTTGACACCAGCAATATAATTACAAAGAAGTCTCTTGATTTCTTGGAAATAAAAACTTTTAATGAGTCTCATTCCTAGCATTGAAACTCCCACACTCAAAACATCCACTTCACTTATTATAGGGCTATCGTACAACGCCACACCACCTGACTCAACACTGAGCCGCACAATACACAACCAAACGATGCGGCTTCATAAACATTGTCGGACTCATTGTAAAGCCCACATTAGCCCTACTGCTTTTACTAGACATGATTATGTAGATTATATGGAATCATTCATGTGGCATCGCGTTTCCACGATGTTCCAAATGGAAAAGCACAAGTAATTGAGGTGGCAGCTTGTCAAAAGTTAAGGACGCCGTACCGCCATTCAGCCACGGCATAATGCAAATGTAACATTTGAACACTGAACGCTCATGACAGTCTCGCTGAGAGCCTCCAACTGCGAACCTGTTTGCCTTTTTTTTCTCTGTTTTAATTTTATTTTTATTTTCTTCTGTCACTAAAATGACAGCTCTGGTCTTGATTATAAAAGTACAATAATTGGCGGTGCTTGGCGGATAATTGCACCTTAATCGTACCACCTTGCGAAGAAAGACGCTTTTTGGCCTTAGACATCTCGTCGTGTTAGATGACTGAAAAAGGAAAAGCAGCGGAACCATAGCCAGGGGTTTCAGGGCAATTATCCATTCATCTCATTATAGAAACATATACAGTAAATGAAAGCAAACAAAGGACAAAAATGCATTACCGTCTTTATCGAGATTACAAAAAAAATGGGAAATGTATACGTAAAGGGAGACTGTACTGCACTATATTTTTAAGATTACTCAAGCTGAGTTATTGTTAAGATCTGCTGGTAATTTTTACATAATGTTTACATTTACACACTTGCTGTTCCATATTTTTATGTGTGTATTCCATGAGGGCTAGCATGATACGTGAGATAAATACATGTGGCAGTTCCCTTACCTGCTCATGTATTTATTAAATTGTCCGTGTAGTTTTGTAGATCTGTGTAACATTTACCACCCACTACCACACGACCAGTTTGGCGACCATGAGTGGACATAGAGAAGTGCAAACTGTGGGGCTGCACAACGGTCCTGGACCTTCCTCAGCCAACAAGAGCCTCCACAAGGACTACAAGTCAGTTCATCAAGCCTAAAGCTGCGTACACACTTCCAATTTTTATAGTTGTAAATGAACGACGAACGAACGACCAACGATCGATTGGGCAAAAATCGCTCGTAAAAAAAGTAACCAACGACGCCGACGAACGAGGATAGTCATTGGAAATGAACGACCGGACCGGCGGATCGGATTGGACGACGATCGTTGACCATCTATCGTGTGTACGGTCGTTCATTGATCGTCCATGGTCTGAGCATGCGCGGTGAACGAACGTTCGCTCACTTCCTGTGGTGCACGTCACTTCCTGTATCGTTCAAACGATCGCATCTATCGTGTGTACAATATCTGCGAACGATCGTGTCGTTATCTGTATGTACAGGATCGGTGCTATACGATCGTTCGCAGATATCGTGCAGTATCGTTCGTCGTTCGTTTACCAACGATAAGAATTGGAAGTGTGTACGTAGCTTAAGTTTGTTCTTTAAAGGGATCCATTTTTGGTTATGTCTGCTAAACTCTTTCTACCTGTCAATTTATGCATTTCTTCAAAAGTAGGCCCATCTCCCACAGAGAACAATAGAAGCCTTCTCTGCCTTCGAGCAGATGCATGTTCATTGGCACACGCCTTCAGTATTTACAAGGGAGGACAAGATCTGAGGACACATTGGTTCATGGTAAATAGATTTACCTAATGGGAATGCCACTTACACTTATTAGGACTGTTTTTGTAAATCTCTCCAAGACTGGAGAAGATAGATTATGATGGGAAAACCTAAGCGATCCAGCAAACCTGGAAAGGACTCCTTTAAATCATTTTATATTATTTGGCAAATGTTTTCAATCCTGGACTAGTTCCATTTTAGGTTTGCTGAATCACCCTGGTTCCTGGTTGGATCTTTTCCAGTCTTGAATAACTTAAATAAATCTAGTATAGGTTGGGGAAAATGGAAAACTATACCTAAGGTTTTTTAATTAAGGTCCATTTAAAACTACATGACTTACTAAGACTGCCCTGTCTTCAGGGTGACAGTAATGCTGTGCCATTTCCCCGAAAAAAGTTGGTTAGGCCTGCTTTGGAGAGCAACCAGTACTTTTGTACAGCTGTACTTCCAGACATACATATTGTATGTATTGTAATGGCTTATATTAGGATTTATAAATTGCAATTGTATAATATACATATATATATAATAGGACAAATATTCAATAGCCGTTCTCTATTTTGTACATTTATAACAAGTGATGCACATAATGGTTTTTAAAAAGTCAGTAGCCATGATTACTTTATGGGTACCCTTGGGGTCAACCAAGCTGTTAACCTTCACAAGTATGATATGGTTAAAGAATAATTCCTACCTAAATCACTCAAAAATTGAGGACAGTTGTAGTTGGCCCAAGAACATAGAAGACTATTTTGAGTGGGTATCACAACCCTAGAAAATAAAAAAATAACAAGGGGCTAAAGACATTTTTAGCACAAAAAAACCCTCACATCTACACGACGTCAATGATTAAACATTGTTTACAATTAGTGATTTGTTAACTGATATAATATTTCCAACGCATTTCACAGGCACGCTTCTTCAGGGGAGTATATCAGTAATCAGGGGATTTCTTATAACTCACAGGGTATGTATGGTCCCACCAGGTATTAGTCTCATCAAGTTACATCCCTTCTTGTCCTTCAGGATACATTGATCCTGGTATGCTCACTACAAGATGGGTTGTGACTGCTAACGTAAGCGCTTACATTATGGGCTTTCCCAGATATCACATATGAGCAGTGAGATCAGCACATTTTTTGGAAGACACATCACCTGATCTCACACCTGTACAGTGCGAGAGCGAGAGAAGTAAGAACCCGGGAGAAGATAGATAGATAGGTAGATAGAAAGATAGAAGGTGGCTGCGCCCGTGGTTTTCTCGGTGCCAGAAAGAAAAAGAATTTCAGGACAGCACAGGAACTGATTGGAATCGGATTGCAAAGGGATCAAGAGTTCTTCGAATGTAAAGGTAAGTATGCAAATATAATGCAAAATACACAAAAGGTTTATCTAGTAAAACAACCACACAAATGACAATGAGTAGATACATACAATATAGGAAATGGAACTATATTCAATAAAGCATTATTTGGAGAAAAGAAAAAAAAAGGGGGAGGAATGGGAAGATGGAATGGGGGAAAAGGGGACAGAAAGGGCTGAGAAAAGGAAGGGAGAAGATGCAAAGATAAAGACCAGAGGAGTGAAATACGTTATAAGTAGTACACCATGATAGATCAAAACTGATTGTAGCTGAAAGAAGAATATATACAAAGGGTATTTTATCATGAAAGGAAACCAAACCATATAACCTCCTCACATTTGTCATATAGGGCCTGGTTTATTAAAGCTCTCCAAGGCTGGAGAGGATACACTTTCAACAGTAAACCTGGGTAATCCAGCAAACCTGTAATGGATTTTTAAGTCATTTGCTATTTGTCAGCAAAGTTTTCAGTCCTGGACCAGATCTATTTCAGGTTTTTTGATTGCCTAGCTTGACTGATGAAAGTCCAGTTTTGGAAAGCTTTAATAAATCAAGGCCACAAACTCAGAGTTTGACAGAATGATTTAGAGTATTGCTTATGTCCTTTGAAAACCAAGCATCACGCCGAGATTTCTGAAGAGCAGAAGAGATTTGGAGGTCATACGACAGCTCCTCCATGTAGCAGGGGTCATCTACCTTCCCAAATCAGACTCCTAGTGGGGGTGCATTAGGGGATTCCAAAATAGAGGGATACCTGCGTTCAGCAAAAAAAGATATAGATGAATTGATATAGTGAAAAAGAAAGCTCAAATGAGTAAACTCTGTGCCGGATTTTGTTTCTATCGATTTTTGCTTTGGCTTTTACTTGTCATCAGTCCATGCAGAAAATCAGCCTTGGTTCAACCAAACGTTATCTGATCCAAACAGAGACCTGTCCAAACAATGCTAACCTTATATTGTAATAGGTTAAAATGGTTGAGTTTCCTATGTAAATACAAATTCTAAAGTATGTTCCCATCACCAGATCTGCAGCAAAGTTTTTTTCACCATCACAGAACAAGTCCAGGTAAATGTGACCAACTGCTGCTATCTATACCACGACCTGGATGAATGAGAATCTTCAGATAGCGAAAATGGTGAAAAAGAGAAAACAAATGTATTGCAAAAAATAAAGCAAGACTCCTTCAAATATAAAGTTTTTAATATTGTATTAGAAAAAAAAAAAACATTTGTATTCTCATCCTCTCTTCTTGTTTTCCCCACATTTTAACAACACTACGGACAAAAACCTGCAGCCGTACTTCATTGCCGTGACTCAAATCTCTGTGTTTTTACAATATGTCAAGCAAAACATTCATCCAAACAAGACATTAGCATCTTAATTATTATTTCCCATGAATGACACTTCTCTATTAAAAAATGTAATCAAATGCCTTGAGATTGGTATGGCACGGAAATCATTCTCACCAGCTGTGCGTTTGTTGGGCTGCGAAGGGTTAAACGGCTCTTATGCGTGGCAGCCGTAAAATCGGTCTAGTAAATAGGCGCAAGAGACAGCAGATGTGTCTTGGAACAAGGTGTTCGAACTGTTAAAAAAAAATGCTCAATTTTCTAAAAGCACGCAAAGCAAATCAACTCTACTCTTCCAGAGATGCTGTTCAAGGGAACCTAAAGTTGTTTTATAGTAAATAAATTGTGATTTGATATGTACAGTATGCTTTCTGTATTCATTATTAATGATCTGGTTTAAAAATAACTAAACAACATGGTAAATAAAAACCCATGTACAGCTTACAAATATTGGACTTTCTTACATACATCGAGAAGGTGGAGCTCATGCTTACTCTTCACGTTTTCCAGGCCTTCGTTATACTCTTTGTTGAAGCAAACTTGTTACTGATGAGGCCATTGGTGAGGTTTACACAAGGAAATAAATAAGTCTGTGTTTAGACTGGAGGTGAGGTTGTGGTCTGGTTACCATTTCCTCACCTCCTTAAATCACCTCCTTGGGTAACACACTACACATATGGCTTGATTTATTAAAGCTCTCCCAGCCTGAAAAAAGTTAAATGAGCTGCGTGATCCAGCAAACCTGGATAAGAGTTGGTCCAGTAATTAATTTGCCAACTAATATCAAATCATTTTATTAAATTACTTCCAGGTTTCCTGGATCACCCAGGTTCTCCCATGATGGACTATCTTCTCCAGGCTTGGAGATCTTTAATAAATCAGGGCGATAGCATTTCACTTATAGCAAGCCATAGAGGATGAATAGGGGTGGCAGTGATCGGTTGGGTTCAGTTTTCTAGGAAGCAGCACAGCAGTTCTGGCCCTCAAGCAGTTGGAAATGGAGGAAAGTCACGTGAGAATCCCTATTCCTGTCCTGAGCCTGAATTTAGGAGAGGCTTTATGCAGAAATAAAGCAGCTGCTGCTTTCCCCTTTCTGTCTCTCTCTCCCTCTATCAGCCATGTGCCATTGTATACTCTGGCTTGAGTTTAATTTGTAACATAAAGAGTATACACAAAATAAAATATCATCCTATAAATGTAACAATGATACCCTAGGTTGAAGGCTTTCATGGACATTCATTGTTCAAATGTTACATTTTCATTATAGCATGCCAAATGCACCCCACCTATAACATCCAATAGTTAAGTCAATGTACCATTTCTTTTATATTTGTATTTTCTATATTTATTTAGTATCAAAGGTAATAAAAAATAGTGCTGTTTATGCTATCTCTTGGAATGAATACCACCAAGTGGGTTTTTTTTTTCATTGAAAAAGTCTATACATACAGTATGTTTCCAGCTGCAAATAACTATATTGTAATTCCAACATCAGCACCATTGCTGGTTGGTGATGATTTTCAATCCATTGCTTCAGGGTAGGTAGGATTTTGGTCTCTCGCACCATTGTGGTTCTCTCCACCTGCCACTATGATGTTCATTTACTGCAGGAATCTAAGTTCTTTCATTCAACAAAGTAAATGATTTCTCTGCAAAGAATGTTTAGAAAATGTTAAAAAGTAAATAAATACATAAAGTTACAAAGAATATAGTTACATAGTTTGTTAGGTTGTAAAAACATAAATATTTCCCAGATGAAACCCTATAGACATAGTTGATCCAGAGGAAGGCAAAAAACCCTTTATAACACCCGGGTTCAATTTGCTCTAACAGGGAACAAATTCCTTCCTGATTCCTTGAGGCAATCGGATGTTCCCCGGATCGGCAGTCTCTGTTATCTTTACTTTAAAGCTTTAATCCCCAGTTATATTCTGTACTTCTCGAAGTCATCCATCGTTTTCTTAAAGCAATCTATAGAACTTGCTGAAACTTCTTCCTAAGGGAGCCAATTCCACATCTTCACACCTTACAGTGAAGAATCCCTTCCTTATCCCGAGACTTCTTTTCCTCCAGACGCAAAGAGCACCTTCTTGTCCTTTGTATTGACCTTAAAGTGAATAATTGTGTAGTGAGTTCTCTCTATGGACCTTTTATATATTTATACCCAATTATGTGCAAGGAAGGATTTTTCTATGCAAGTGACTGAATGGGCGACGTCAGTGGATCTTCACCTCATTCCCAAGCTAGGAGGAGTTATAGCTTGCAAGGGGGTAATGCTCTTTACTCGTTGAACTGCTTGTTTTGCTCCAATAAATCAACCCTCATGTCACTACTGTATACTGTAGGGATTTAGGAAAGATCACAAAGAAAACGCAAGAGCTAGTGAGCCACCATGTGCTTTCCTTGGGCGGTCAAGAAACGGCAGCAGATTTCATACCCCAGGAGAAGTTTTTTGATTCCAGAATAAAATAAAAATAAAATGCCGAGCTATCAGAAAGTTTTTATTAGTAATCCAGTATCATTACCTTCTATAAACCCAGCCATGACTGGTCCTCTTTAAATCTCTTTCACAATAGGTCACCTAACCCTATTCCGTGGTCTGTGTCACATTTAAAGACTTCTACATTTGTTCCCCTGATCTCTATGGAAACAAAATTGTCTTTTATTGTGTTCTAATTTTTGCCTCTACAACACTCTTCCAAAAGCAAATTACAGCTGTAAATAAATAATTATTATTTTTTTTTTTGCTGTTATAAGATACTATTGAGCTCATTCACTCGTGAATCCTCTCTCGAAAAATACTAAGAGTGCAGAGCCATGAACTTCGTCATCAAGGGAGGCCATCAGTAGCGAGCCAGATACAAAACATTGTCACAGTAATGATATTTTCTGAAGCCCAATGTCACCACTTCCAAATGTTCTACCTGCAGCAATGCACTGACCATTGTTTTCTTACATTTAAAGAAGCACTCCATGCCAAGCAACATAATCCAGGCAAGTACATAGCCCTTCCAAGTGATGGGTCTAATGATGCATTGATGGCCAAACCAAATAAAGAAGCTTTTACTAATTAATTTTACTAATTATTTGTTAGGAGGCGCTTATCTGGCCGACTGTCCCGCGTTGTGCACCACCGCAGTATCACACCCTGTTTATTCTATTCAGCAGTGTCACTTGCAGCAGCAAGGAGATAGGAAATAACAGCAGCCCCTGCTTCCCTTTAGCTGTGCAGACTGAGATTTACCTTGTCAGCATCCCCAGCATATACTCTGAGGCTGTGCACAGCTGAAGGGGATTTTAGGGGCAGATTAGTCCCTGGCTTCATCCTGCCAGTGCTGCTGGGACTGCTATAGCTTCTCTGCTCACAGTCACCAGTTGCCTATTGTAGAGTTAAGCTGAGATAACTGCTGGTGTGTAGGAGTGAGCGAGCGAGTTTTAAAACTCGATCTCGCAGCCAATTCAGACGTTCTCGCTTACCGAAAGTATAAGCGAGAACGGCCGGTGTTTATTTGACAAACAAAATCCAATTAAAAAAAAAAAAGATCGCAGGCCATGCTGATCAAGGAATGCATGGATTCTCAGAGCTGCAAGAAGGATTGCAGCTCTGAGAATCCACTGGGATCCCGGGGCATTAGAGGTTAAATAACCTCAAGTGCCTGGGGATCGCAGTGGAGCTACAGATGAACTCTCAGTGGAGTTTCTTCATTGAAAGTTCATCTGCAGTTCATTTCCCACGATCACTGGGCTGATAAGTACAGTAGGTGACCGTGGGAACTTTGTGGTCTCAGCTGATTGGAGGAGGCACGCATGACCGTGGGAACTTAACTGCAGAGGAACTCTTAATGGAGAAACTCCATTGAGAGTTCATGTGCAGTTCCACTGTGATCCCCAGCACTAGAAGTTAATAAACCTCTAGTGCTGGGGATCGCAAACAGGAGGTTTCCCAGGGCTGCAAGAATAATTGCAGCCCTGGGAATCCATTGTGATCCCGGGGCACTAGAGGTTAATTAACCTCTAGTGCCAGGGATTGTAATGATTTCCTCGATCTTCCAATGGTTTCACAAAATCAGTTCGCCAAAATTTTGATCAGAGGTTCGAGGAAATTTTCGCAAGAATATCAGAGGCATTCTGGCTGATCCCTACTGGTGTGTTTATTTGTTAGATTTACTGTTGCTGACTTTGCCTGTTTCTGACCCTGTGATTGTATGCTGCCTGGGCCGACCTTGTGCCTGTGACCCCGACTCTGCTTTGTCTTTATCCTTGGATACCACATCTGGTGAACTGATTAGTCATGTATGACCTCTGGCTCTGTATTCTGGATTTGCCTCTGCTGAAATCCTTTGTACTGCATCTGTGGGCTCCTGGTCCTTTGTCAGTCCTTCCCTAGATGTCATTCCTTGTGGACAGAAGTCCTGGGGGCAATCATACGCTGGGATGGTGCAACTAGCCTCCCGAGGCTGAGGGGGGGCTTGCTATTAGTGAAAAGTGGGGTGGTAGGTTGAAGGACTTGCTAGCACAGGCTGGACCAGGGCCCTACATTATTTTTCTAATTAATATTTAACAAATAAAGGTTTACTATATACATAATTTAGCAGTTACATTATTCAAGACAAAAAACAATGAAATGATAAAATAAAAAGAAAAAAAAAGTGATGACTGCATGGTGAACAAATTGTAAGCGAACATGCTCGCAGGATTTACATTTTAAATAGAAAGGAAGAAAGAAAAAGCAGGCAAAAAGGAGAAGTTTGTTGAAATAAAGATAAGACTATCATGAGATCCTAATGAGTGGCCCAGGGAATTCTTATTCTGTATTTTAAAAGGAGCAAAAATGTGAGGTTGGTTGTGATGTGTCCTGGGATGATATAAAACATGGGGTCCAGATTATTTCATATTGAGATTACGGCTAACAACACTGCTCAGTTTCTCATAAACCAGAAGAAACTTTAGCAAAGAACAGGGAAAATAAAGGAGATATTAAGGGCTTGTTCCATGGAGACCTTTGCTGCCACCATTGAGCTGGACTTAATAAAGCTCTCTAAGACTGGAGAACCTGGGTGATCTAACAATCTGGAATGGATTTTTTAAAAAATGATTTTGCTATTATTTGACAAATGTTTTTAATTCTGCACCAGTTCCATTCTAAGTTTGCCAGATCAGCCAGGTTCTCTCATAATAGTCTATTTTCTCCAGTCATGAGGAGCTTTATTAAATCTGGTTTATTATGAAGAATGTAAAGCCTGAGAATATCTCAGTAAATCAGATATGGTTCATCAACAGGCCCTCGTGTGGGTTGTTTTGAAGACCAATACCTTAGTTATGAAAAGTTAGTATTCGGATTGAAATTTGCTCATTTTAGAATATTCATAGAGATGAGCAATGTGGCCGCCAGGTTGGGTTCATGAAGGCTTCTGCAAAAACCAAAGTTAAGTACGTGACTTTTAGGTCAAACCCCATTGAAGTTCTTGGGAGAAGAATCTTTTTCTTTAAGGATTGGATGTTCTAGGGCTATGTTCTGTTAGGATAAAACGTTCTTAAATGTGCTGAATCCATTACTACTGAACAATATCTTAGCTCAGAAAACAACATCATCAGTCCCAAGATACAATATCCTATCAACAATACCAAACCCAAGGCTGGGTACACACAGACAAATCTGCTAACAACTTTTGTACTTAACCAACTAATCCAATGGATTTTCAAAATGGATTGCTAAAAGAAAGTAATCAAAAAGTGATCAGTTGGATATGAAAAAACATTTGTTCGTATGATACAATATTGTTTAAAGTTAACCAGCACGTTCAAACAACTCACAATTAGGCATGAGAGAGCAAAGGTAATAAATTCGGCCTCGCAGCGAATTGGGCCGTTCTCGCCTACTAAACATGTAGGCAAGAACGGCCTTTGTAAAATCGTCTGGCGAGACCGAATTTTTGAGACCTGCAAGACCAATCAGGGGAGTGGAGATATCAGCTTCGCTCCCCTGATTGCTGTTGCAGTCCTGTCCTATGTGATCCTGTATAGAGTTTCTCTATCCAGGAACACAGTGTGAGTCTCACGGCTGGCTGCTCATGAATGAATGCAGTGTGGGAAAAATCCTCTGAATTGTTTATTTGACAAACAAAATCGTATTAAAAAAAAAAAAATTAAAAAAATTAAAAATTTGCGGGCTGTGTTAATCAATGAATGCAGTGGTGGCTGCATTTATTGATCAGCTCAGTGTGCGATCCCCGGCACTAGAGGTTAAATGGGGATAAGTCTCCCCATTCAAATCCTCTAGTGCTCTCCCATTGGCTGAAGAAAGCTCCATTCATAAATGCAAGCCACATGACCCTGAGATGAGGAGTATCGGAGCTGCATTTATGAATGGATCTGTGAAAATCCTCCTCTCATAGTGATTTCCAATGGTTTTGCAAAATTTTCGCGGACCCATTGGAACTTCGAGGAAAATTTGGTGAGAACGCCAGAGGCCATCAGCCTCCACTAACTCTTTAATCCCACTAGGGACTTCATTACTTGACTCATTTTGAAGAGATACAATGTTTAGTCCAATGTCTCAATCATTTTATTTGATCAGAAGTACCCAGCCATAGATCAATAACTTGGAAGAGAAAATAGAAATAAAAAAAACATTCACTGGGCTCCTGGGGGAATGTAGCTCCTATTTAAAAACAGAGATGTACACTGCAGGTGGCACAAGGTGTCTCCATTCCATGACATTATAATACTAATGAGTATGCAGTGCTGCTGCCTAGAGATAAGGTGGGGAACCTTAGAGAAGAATCAGTAATTGTTATAAGTTAAATAATGATGTTAATAAAAAAGCTGCTAAAATTGTCTATTAACTAATTATTCTTCACCATAGGAGGATCTGTGAAGATCCATGAATTATTGGCTGGCTTTAAATGAAAATGAGATCTGGGATGTCAACTCTCTGAATTGAATTGGAAGACTGGGTGTCATATTTTGTTGTCCTGAGCATGCGATTGAAGAGGTGTCCCCTAGATGACAATTATTTGCTCTTTAGGAAATGATAAAGTGGAACAAAAGTTTATTTTTTAAAATTTGGGATTACGCAGGGCATTATTGCACAAAGGGACATGTGATATCTCTTCGGCAATAAGCATTCTTTCTCAGATTGGCGTCTGCACAATCCAGCATTGGTTGTTGGGATTCGCAGAATCTTGTCTTCCCGTTGCATGCCAGTACTACATAAACTCCTGTGCCAAGTTCAAAAACTGGCCCAGCCAATCAACGAAGAGAAGAAGGAAGATGATGGGGGCACCCTTTATGGAACGGGGACAGGTAAGTGTAAAAAAGGTTCCACTTTATTGACTTCTCTTCTGCACAGTTCAGCGTTGGTTGTTGGGATCCCTAGAACAATTCCCCTGCTGCTGCCAGTTCTACAATAACTTCCACGCCATGTCCAAAAACTGGCCCAGCCACTCAAGGAAGAGAAGAAGGAAGAAGAATGCAGAACTCTTTATTGAATGGGGACAGATAAGTGTAAGAAAGGTTACACTTGATTGGCATGTTGAAGTAAGTCCAGCCACAAGGAAGTGAAGAAGGAAGATGATGGTGTCACCCATATGGAACGAGGGCAGGTAAGTGTAAGAAAGGTTCCACTTTATTGGCATCTCTTAGCACAATTCAACATTGGTTGTTGGGATCCCCAGCACATGTTGGCTTCCCCAGTGGCTGCACGTACTTCATAAACTCCTGTGCCAAGTCCAAAAACTGTCCCAGCCAATCAAGGAAAAGAAGAAGGAAGAACGGGGACAGGTAAGTGTAAGAAAGGTTTCACTTTATTGGAATGTTAAAGTAAGTCCAGCCACAAAGTGACAGGAGGGAGAACGAAAGTCCCAGGATGCTGGTCTAGAAGAACAAAATGGTTCCATGGATCCAACTTGTCATTTGATGCTATAATTTACCATCCAATCTTTCCAGGTAAAATGAAATGTTTCAATAAGTTGCTTTTCTAATAGTTAATTTCTCTTCAAAGTAATTTAGATGTGTTCAAGTATATCCGAAACCAAGAACGTGAATTTAACATATTGCAGGATACAATTTCTAAGATGTGGTGGCCGTGTTAGTTTTTTTCTTTCTTAAAATATATAGTATTTCTGAAAGTACAGGAAACTATTTGTTGATTCTGATAGAAATCCATTGCCCTTGCAACTTCTTGTTGACTAATCTGAAATCTCAAGAAATAATACCATCTTTCCAAATTGTCTTTTGTTACAACACAACCCATTTTTCCCAATATAATAAAGAGGAGGAGAGTGGGAGGTGGCTGTAGTCCAAAGTAGGAAAATATCTTTGTATATAAACCCTGCTGCTTCCATGCAAACAGTACATTTTTAACAATATATATTTTTTTAAATATAATTATCTGTAAGTAATATGAAACAATTTATTCAGCTGCAGTAGTGGAAATATTACTGACAAAGAAAAATGAATCGCTTACAATTTGATGTTACAGATGTGTTAATTAGGTCACAAGACAATGAAGAAACTGCCATGAGATGTGTTATATTATGATCAATATAAAAGTGACTTTTTATCGAGCTGTCAGATTAATGAGCTGCATTTATTTAACCTCTTGTGTGCAGTTTAGGCTGAACTAAGCTGCAAAAAAAAAAAAATTGTGACAGGCAGGAGCTTTATTGCGGAAGGTGGTGCACAGGGGATGTTTTTTTCTGCAATATTATAGACTTACTTGCCTTATACTCACCTGTCCTCTCTTATTTACAGGTGCCACCATCTTCATCCAGTCCTCTTCCCGGTGGTTCCTTTAGCTCCCTTGAAAGGCCAGGCTGTACTGTACATGCATGTGGATACCCAGCATTGGGATACCAGCATTGCACACAAGAATATTGAGAACACGTGGGTAGGTATGTTATTTTCTGCTATGGTGCACTTTGTTTTCTGCTAGTGGAAGGTTTTTAGGAGAATAGTTTTCCTGCGAAAGGAGCAGAGAGTTGTCTGAGTATTTCAGGACAGCAGAGCAGAGGATTTCAAGAGAAGAGATATAGACAGAGGAAGGAGCAGAGTGCTCCAGCAGTGCAGAGTATTTCAGGAGAAGAGATATAGACAGAGGAAGGAGCAGAGTGCTCCAGCAGTGCAGAGTATTTCAGGAGAAGAGATATAGACAGAGGAAGGAGCAGAGTGGTCCAGCAGTGCAGAGTATTTCAGGAGAAGAGATATAGACAGAGGAAGGAGCAGAGTGGTCCAGTAGTGCAGAGTATTTCAGAAGAAGAGAATCAGAGAGAGTATAGATCAGAGTCCTCCAGCAGAGCAGAGTATTTAGTTAGAGGAAGGAGTAAAGTCCAACAGCAGGGCAGAGGATTTCAGCAGGGTAAAGTTAGAGGAAGAAGCATAATCCTCCAGCAGGGGATGAGAGTTATAGAGCAGAGTTTTCCAACAGGTCAGAGTATTTTTAGAGAGGAGAGTTAGACAGAGCAAGAAGTAGCTTCCCAGCAGAGCAGAGTATTTCAGGAGAAGAGATATAGACAGAGTTTGGAGTCATCAAGCACTGCAGAGTTTTTCAGGAGTGGAGCATTAGAGTCAGGAGCAGAGTCATCCATCTGTGCAAAGTATTTCAGGTGAAGGTAGTTAGTAAAGAAGGAAATGAGCCCTCCATAAGTACAGCAATGAGGTACAAATACCTCGCTACATGAAACTAAGTTAATACAATAATTCATAACACATTTTGAGAATTTACTGTTCCTCGGCACTTTGTCAGCAGAAAGCTGGAATGGTCGCACAGAAGGTGATATGCCATTTAAAAATGGTGACCAGATGGCAGGCTATTCATTGGGACATATTGCGGCAAAACCTTCCATGCCAATTGCAATCAGAAAGGATTTTGGTCTGCTACCAGCAAACTCATTGCATAAAAGCAAATACAGAACTGCCAGGTTATATTTTTTTTCAAGTGGGTTTTAGTTTGGAATACTCTATTATATGATTATGTTTTTCCTAAATCATGTGTTTGATTAGAAAAACACATTTAAGAATGTTTGTTTATTTTCAGTCTAATAAAACTATTAATATTTGTAAAATGCTATATGGTCATGGAGCCAAATGTATTCGGAAGCCTGGCCATTACACCTGTAGGAGCTTTCTGACATTTATTACATTAATATAAAGTCCTTTTGTGACTATATGTATATTGTCTACATTATATGTATGTTGTTGTGTACAGAAAGCACCTGATTCAACCCCAAATTACTGAAATTTTCTTAAAATGATACACTATATGGGGAAACATTTGCATATACCCATCCATCATACCTATTGGCATTTGTTGGACATCTCATTCCAAAACCATGAACATCAATATATATCACCTTTGCATTTATAGATGTCTCTACCATCATTGAAAGGCCTGCAGAGTATGTTGGCATGTGTCTGTGGGGATTTGTTTCCATGCAAAACAGGTCAAATACAGATGTTGCCTGTGAAGATATAACTAGTAACAAGAGGTCCGATTCATCTCTAAGACGTTCAGTAACGTAGAGCTTTGGTGGAGGTCACTTGAGTTCTTCCACACCAAACTGGTCAATCCATGTTTCTAAGGCACTGGCTTTCCCATGGTCATGATCAGTCAACTTTTCTAAAATGTTCATATTATTAATTTTTTTTTAAGTCTATAGTGCTCATTTATAATCTTTCTTTTTAGAATTTAGTATTTTGTCTTAGCAGGAGGGTGTTTTAAATGGCTTACACCATCCTGAGACTTCTGATTACTGGTGGCTGGTTGAAGGAAAAAGAATGTCTGGTATTGGAAACATAGTGTAAGCTGACTTGAGAGGTGCAAAGTGTGTGGCTACATGAGGGCCCAGGACTTTCCTCAGCCAACTGGGGCCCCTACAGTGGCTGCAAGACAATTCAGTAGCGGGACCCAAAGTCAGTTCTGCCAGGAGGCTGTATGACAGGGGCCCGGTGTTGGCTACATCAACCACTACTGTAATCATTTAACAGGAAGCTCAGTATCCCTTCCATAAAGTGCCAAAATTATCTGCTTGAGATTAAATGCCATGAAAGTTTGTGATACCATGGGTTTGGTAGATAGTTTTTAATAATACATACCGTAATGTCAATATTAAACATGCATATTAAGCATTAGTAATAGCCACCACTGTATGGTCTTTTGACTCCAATACGTGCAGTCTCTGCTCCATGTTGTATAAGTGTTCCTCTCCCTGGCTATGTGGATGCAAAATGCTGCCCAGTGTGATAACATTTTCAGTACATTGCTTTATGAGGACCACTCCATACACTCTATACCAAAAGTATGAGAACAAGCTCAAAATGGGTTCATTTGTTTCTGGAAAACGGTACTGTTCATGCTACAGGATACAAAGAGATGGTGAAAAGTTCTTGGCTGGAGCAACAGACCAACATCTGAAAGTGAATTTGTCACTCTCCTGGAAAGAGTGTTATCTTATATTGTAAATGGCCAATTTATAGTATGGTATCATTGGTTTTAACAAATTTTTCACATCATTTACTAGAATATTGCTACAGAAAAGTGTAGATTTTTCAAGTGCTGAACTTCAGGATGAATATTTGAAATAGCAGGAAAGTTTAATCGCTCTTTATCAGTGTTTCTTGGCCTTTTTAACATGAGGAACCCCCTAAAAAAATGTAGGTCTTCAGGGAAGCCCTTTTATAATTACTATATCTACAGATCACAGTACATTCATATGGTGGTTAGTTGGAAGAATTTCTCCTACGTTGCTGGCCATTTGGAAGAATGTCACTGTAACAGATAGCTAAAAAGATCATTGGGGTCATTTAAGTTGACCTGAGAGACACAATCTGTTGATTGCTCAAGGAACTCCTAACGACCTCTTGAGGAACCCTGCTTAAAAAACACTGATCTATATCATTCCATTTTTTAGCAGCCCCCCATACAAAGACAATTAGGCAATTGTATATATTCCTTGTGGCAACTGATTGGTGAAGGACCTTTTTTGTTCCGATGTGACTTTCGGCTCCAGGAAGATGAGTTTGGAGGAACCTAAGTGGTCAGCAGAGCCCTGACCTCAAGCTTACTGAAAAGATTTTGGATGAACTGGAATGCAGACTGCAAACCAGGTGATCTCATCCAACATCAGTCATTTTTTGGGCACAAATACCCATGGACACACCCCAAAATCGTGTGACAAGGCTTTCTGGAGAATTATAGACCGATATAGCTACAAGGGTAGGAGAAACACTATACTGACGCCCGTGGTTTTGAAATGCGATTTTCAATCAGCTTATAAAGATGTGATGTTATTAAATCCACATCAGGCCTGCACAGACCCTGAAATGATTTTGTTAAAAATGTTTTAATTTTTTTACGTTAATCTTTACTACTACTTAGAAATGGCCAGCTGTATTGCAAATGCTGCAAATGCTTTTTTACTTAAATGGGATATTTTTGTTTTTCATGTTTTCTTTTGGAAACAAGATGACAACTCATACTTCCTCTCTACGAAACAGCTTTCTGATAATGGACTTTAAAAGCATAAATTGTTCCTAAATCAAAGTTTATGATAATTAAGCGGGGATTAAGTAGCTGTCTCGGCTCCCTGGTTATTACCAGGATGGCGATGCTTACAGTTGCTCAGCGTAAATGCCATCCATACCCAATAACAGCACTTAGTGCCGCGGTGCATACAATTAATTTAAAGTAGGCTACATTAACAGTTCTATTTATTTATCGGTCGCTTTCAAAGTTCCGCTGATCGTGTTTCATTTAAAGGCATACACAGTCATTAAGCCGCTAATCTAGCAAGGAAAGTAATTTGGGATAAAGTAGGGGGATTTAAAGGGATAAATTATGCTGAGTCAGACACTCTTGGAGAAGAAGAAAGATGAGCAGTTTCAGCTTTCTGTTTGCAGCACTTCTTATTTAATAAATCTGATTAAAGGTATTTGATATCAATTAAAAAGTTATTATTTATAGATCCATTTATGATCATTTAAATGGAGGGCCAATCTGTATGATAGTACTTAAATGTACCAATATGGAAGGTTTGAAGACTAACTGTATCATAAAAAACTGCAATTTTTATTTTTAATAAATAATTATTTTCATTTTTCTATACTTTTTCTATATCCCATTATCGATAAACTTTTGCAGGCTGCTTGTAGCCACGTTCTGCCTGCATGCATTACAGCAATAGCATTTCTTAGGGTGGGTTTCCCAATGATCACAACAGTGGACCATGGTGCAATGTATGATAAAAAGGCAACTTGTTGTTTCCATTGTGCAGCAGAGACAATGCTGGAGGACAACTGGGAGACAGGGCAACAAAAGGTGCAGAGATAGAAAGGTACAAAGTGTGCTGCTGTAGTAGGGTCCCAGGCCATTCTGGGCCAACAGGGGGCCCACAGACCACAGCAGCCCTGTCTATAACTCATTTTTCCCTGTGTTGTGTCTCAGTTCAGCCAAGGAGTGGACTGGAAGCTCTCTGGAAGGAGATGTGCTGTCATGGAATTTGACAGCTGACTCTGCCCTGCTTCCTCCTGTTCCGTATTTTAAATTTAATTTGCTGTAATTGAGAACCGGACTGAAGGAACAGAGAGGGGTTTTGTGTAGTAAGAGAGCCTGTGTGTGCTTGAAGCCTAAAGTCAGTTCTGCACAGGGGCCCACTGTTAGCTACGTCCGCCACTGCTGAGTATGAATCTTTTTCCACCAAGAACATGGGAGTTTGCCCATTCTGCACTACACAATAAGACCAGCAGATGGTGTAAGTGAGTCACCCTGATGAGATAAAGAGGGTGGGGGTAGCTCCTGTTGGATATATGAATGATGTCAATAAACTGACCTATATGGTAGACAACTAACTATCAAAGGCTCATTACAGGTGCATCCAAAATTCACACTACACTATTTTTTCCTTATCCTTATCTACTCATGATGAATATTTATAAAAAAGAACCACAATTACAGTAGTCGTTATAATGAGGATTTTAATTTAATTTAAAACCTTTCTTTCTTAAATTACATACAGATAATTTACGCTGTGCATGTTAACATTTAAAAGCATCTGGTTTTCCAGAACTGGGAATGCGAAAGGCGTCCCCCATGGTGCCACTCGGTGGATCTCTCCAGCAGTAAAGAGATTTAAACACACTTTATTATTAAAATTAGCATCTGGAACATCTGTCTAATTAAACTTTATGATAGTGCTTTATTGGCTTGCTCGACTTGCGTAAACCAATACCTCTCTGACCAACAGTACGGGGGGACTGTCTCCTTTTTTTTTGGCACAGCCAAGTGTGACAGAATTCAGTTTGCTATGTTAATCAACCATGAGATCACAGAGGGTATAAAAGTGATATTTTATCTGACAGTTAAAGAGAGACTGACATGAGATATACTTTGAAAAAAGGATCACCTTTTAATTAGCGCTAATTAAAAACATGACATATTGTCAGACTAGTAGAGGAGACCAATATTTTTAGTGTAAGAGCTTGTACAAGTAATTGGGAATGAATTGTTCAGTTCAGGGATTGCATGTGTCAGAACCGGCAGAGGTTTGGGAAATGGCAATGTAGTTTGATGGCCAGCTATTGACTCCCCGGCAGGTGGCCTGGGATTACCTGAAGTGCAGAGTCTATGTTTCCCCTGGTCTTCACCTGAACACCACGCAAGTTGAGATGGACGGCAACCCTAGTAGCTACCAGACTACTTTGATGTGAGAGGTCATGCCCTCCATGTTTTCTCAACCAAAGGTTACCAGCAAACTGATGGCAGGGTCAGGCTAAAATCAAGGCAGGCAGCAGACAGGAGACATGACCGAGGACAAGTCAAGGTCAGGGCAAGCAGCAGACAGGAGACCGGGTTAGAAAAGTGGTCAAGATCCAAAAAGTCAGGCAAGTAAATGAGTTGAGTAAAACATGTTGAGGATCCAGTAGCATCTTCCAAGGCTGAGTAGCCCTAAAAAACCCTAAAAAAATCCTGCCTATTCATGTAAGTGTACATTTGATATTCACTTAATTACACATCTGTTGTGAGCACTAGAAGCTGCAGCTGTTGGTCTTGCACCAGGAGAAGAAGTGTAAGCATGAAATGTTCAGTGACACCAACTTGATTCACTGCAGTGATGGGGCAAGGTTCTTTAGTGCCAAGACAATTGCAGGACCTGTGCTTTTTTCACCCCATCCTGCTAAAGTTCCTGTTTTACCTCTAGTCCCTTTACTAATGCCCCAAGCTTTTTGTCTCCTTGCAGGAACCTTAGAGAAACGTGCATTTAAAGTCAACGTCAGGCCAAGAACTAATTTTAAATGGAAATGTGGTAGTGGGGGTAATTGTCCTACAGCAATACCGAAATAAAAATCTAACAGGGATTCTATCGTTCCCATACTATACTAAACAAACTATTAAGCAAAATGGTGGACAAGTGTTTTTTAACCACAATTTTTATTTTTAATTGATACCAGTAAAACACTTTATAGTAAAGAGCCCATGCATCAAACCATAAAAAGGCATTAAAGAAAGTTTGCCAGGTGCCATGTTTCTTTTTAAATGATGTTTTTTGTAAGCAGGGAAGCTTATTGGCTCCTTGAGCTGCTCATTCTACCTCGAATCGGATGCACAGGGACAGCAAGAATCTGACAGTACGTTAAATGTAGTTAGGTACACTGCTTGAAACAGGAACGAGCAAGTCAAGGGAGCTTAGAGGAAGCCCTGCATGACTGGGGGGACAGGGAGAAGATGAGATAGGGTTTAAGTAATCCTTTTGGGGTTGGAAAGGTCAGATTTGGGAATTGGTAGGAGGGCAGAGGTAGAGGGTGGGGTCAAAGTGATAAAAGTTAGGAGATGAGGAGTGAGGTCCCATGAGTGGGGAAGAGGTTTCCCACCCTCCTGCTACCTTTTTTTTGTTTGGTTTTGGCTGTGGTTGTGGTCCTCGAGGGGAGTGTGTTTTAGTGGCGGTTAGTGTTGAACGAATATCTCACTATTCGAATCGACAGCTATTCGATCGAATAGTGAGAAATTGTCCAGGTGATCAAATGTCGAATTCGAACACCATTGAATTAATGGTGCGAGAATTCAGGGGTTTTTTATTGTCTTTTAAGGGCTGCAAGAGCAATCTTTACTAGTTGTATGTGTTCTTGGATAGAGTCTCTCTATCCAAGAACCCATTGAACAGTGCTGCAACAGCAATTGCTGCTGCCGCGTTGTGCTACTACTATGTGTTCTTGGATAGAGTTTCTCTATCCAAGAACTATAGGTAATGAATTGGGACTTGTCCCCATTCATCACCTATAGTGACCAGTGTTCTTGGATACAATTGCAGTGCTGTGCTATTCCTATGTGTTCTTGGATAGAGTTTCAGAGTTGCAGTTCAGTTTTCCACGTGACGTCAAGTTGGAACTGAACTGCAGATTATCTCTGCAGTCCCACTACGATCTCCGGGTACTATAGGTGATGATTGGGGACAATATAAGGACAACCCAATTTGGAACACGACTGGGAGCAACAATATCACTTTAGCGCAGATCCCAAGTGGTAGTGGGGGCCTTTGAGGACTGGCAACCAGGAAAGAGTTAAAAAAATCGAGTTTTGTGATTATTACTTGTAATTGTTATTATGTTGTTGTTGTTATCGTTATTAATAAGAATATTTATTAAAAGGCCTGTGGGAAATTTCACCAAACAGATGGTATCATGTTTTTAAACGGTGAATTGGGGGTGTTGTCGGTTAAGCAATAGTTTTGCAGGACTCTGTTTTACCACAATCAAGTTTAGTATACAGATCTGCATGAAAAAAATGTAAAAATATCTGCTTGGTGTTTTCAAATAAGGTTCCTTGCTGTATAAACTAAGATATCTGACGTTCACACACAATAGGATTCTCTTTTAGTCCTTGTACTGTAAAATTAGACCTCTTTCAGTGACAGTTTTCTTGCTAGTTTTACCAGAGGAAGGAACACCTTTAATGAAGTTCTGTTGTTCAAATTAATCTGTTCTCCTGCTAAAATGTTTGCTACATTCACAGTTTTACTGCAAACTTAATTCCTCTGCGATTCGAGAGTGAACTTCACACCGGGAACATACGGAGAGAGATTTAATGAAGAACGAATATAGATCTTTATACAGTGACAATAATATCTGCCGTGTTATATGAGGGCATAGCTAGAGATAAGCACATGGATAATCATTCATCTGCACAGCAGTTGTTAAGGGTGTTATTTTTTGATGTGAATGTTCTGGGGTGACACAACTCTCTTATGAATTTGTTAAAAGAGCATTATCCTGCAAAGACATAAAAATTCTACATATTTACATAACACAGTAACTTATTTCCTTTGCAGTCTTATCTGTTTAAAGTGGTCCTCACATCGGATCTTTTTTTCAATGTAGGTGCTAAATGATAAGTAAATACTGACAAATATTTATTACCTATCATTGGACCATCATCCAATTTTTTTTTAGACATTTTCCAGGGGCAGATTTTACTTTCTGGTTTTAGATGCCAACTATTTTATTATATACCCTGTTGCTGGTGTTCTAACTTATCGTACTGCCACGAGTGACCATGCTACCCAAGTGGTCATGTAGAAATGCAATAGATTAGAACACCAGCAAATTTTTGTATTGACATATGTGGCTACAGCCTCTCTCCTTTTGATGAGGGTTTTGAACCTCCTTATCAAGAAGGAGGTTCAGGAAATTTTTTTCTCTGACCTGAAAACTCTGATGACATCATCAGTTGGGTGACTAGGGTAGCCAAATGGGTTACCATGGGTGTTTTAGCTGTATTGAGTATTGGAGCTGTAAATAGGACTGGATTGGCAGGCTGCTTCCAATTATCCTGAAGATGCTTTTATTTGATGTGCAAACCAACAGGCCATCAAAAAATACAGCAGGCTGATGTTCATAGTCTCATTTAGTATGTACACTTTTCAATGTTCTTCAATATTATAGGTCTTCATTATTGCTCCACATATCTCACTGCTTGAGATGTGTAGGTAATTTAGGTTGGAGACAACAATTACACATACTGAACCAGGCTTTGGGATCTGTATGGAGCCGGGGATAGCCAGCTAACTTGCTGCTTGAGTCTAGGGATGATTGTAGATGGACAAATTTCTTCCAGGATATGATGAGCCTGGAGATACCTGTCTGTTCTCCCATGACTTGCAGGAGCAATTGCTTTAGTACGCTTCCCAAAGCTGACATTGGTACTCAAGTTGGAAGTATTTGGAATATAATAACAAGGGCCTTTGGATACCTATCCTCTTGTAGTGCAGAAACCACACAATAATCACAGGTAATGCTTAAAGTTGAGAACTTCTCATGCATTTAATAAGCCACCAATGGTCAGCCTAAGCACTGGAGATCCAAATCTTGATCTCAAAAATATTGCAAGCTGAGCCCAATTTATATCAATGACTGCCAACTAAGCTGGAATGTGGCACAAGAGTTATGATTGTATGTTCTCCTTAATAAAGCCATAACTCCAAGACTGTCCTCTGGTCTCATTACATGCACAGAAACATGTGCAACAAATTATGGTAATTTAGAGAGATGGTGAACTGAAAAGTTGGGCGTCAGGCGAGGTGTCACATAAGATGCACTTGAGCTGTCTTTCCATTAACTGGCTATAGCTGGCAATGGATGATTATCCTTCCCTGCCCAGATGTTTGGTATTTTGTATCCTTTTGGCACAGTTGCATTTTGGGCAGACTCCCCTACTGTTTACTCATGTTTAGTCATAAAGCTCTACAAAATCGCTGATAATGATGAAGGGAACATATTGCATGTTAACCTGATTAAAGTGAAGATACATTTTTTTTCAATTTTTCTGATTTTTATTTAAAAAGCTTAGAATGACCTGCTTATTTTTATGTAGACTGTCAAATAAGGTGTTGGGGGCATTCTCTGATAATAGGATTTTCTTTCTGAGTATAGTAAACCCCAGCTCATCGCTTGCTTCTGCACCAGCTGGCACTTACCTCTTCTTGCTGCATGGTCGGCCGGATTGCCAACGTCATCGACCAACCAAAGCATTGGGCAGCAGAGAAGAGCACCAAGGGCTTCAGAAGGGAGCAGTAAGGTTACCCAGCTGAGTTACCCACAGCATCTCATTGGATCGTTCTATCTAACATTGTCATATCTGTCTATCAATTTATCCATCCATCCGCTTCTCTTTATAATTAAATCACATTTGGCAAAGTGATCCAGACTTGGCCTCTCGAAAACCATCTAATTACCAGTGAATCAATGATTAAATCGAATGATTTTGCATTAATATATTTTTTTTCTTGCTTTCAAGCTTGGAGAAATAAAAACAGGCTTTAAAAGTGATTACTCATTTCCATATTTCCAAATGTACAAGCTGTAAGGCCAATTTAACAGAATCCCAGAGTATTTTGAGTAATAAATTAATAGTAGGTGTAAGTGAGTACGTTGTCGAAATCTTGAAAGTTTAATCACACAAAATGAAAACTATGTAATATACTGATTTAAAAAAAAAAGTAGTGATGCCGTCAAGGGGTGTCAATAGGAGTGATGCTGAATGCCAATTGAGGGAGCAGATGGTAAAATAAATTAGAAGAATCCATACTGTGATCACAAATCCATCTGGAATTATGTGACTGTTTTCCATGGAGCTAAAACTGCTCTCAATACTGATGATTTTTTACAGGCCTTCTATCCTTAAAGAGGTTTTAAGGGAAGAGAATCCATATCCAGTAGTTAGAAGTTGAGACTGGCCATTCAAAAGTTAATATTAGGGCCCGGTCTTGTTGCCAACCCAAGCCATGTGGGCACCAAAGAAGAGCCCTCCTAATTTGCCCTCAAGCTCATAAAAAAACTTAAGACCTTGTGTGTCATATCATTCTGGATTTAGAGAAGTATATGCTGCAGGGATTAGCAAGAAGAGGTGTTATTTATGAGAAAGGGGGGAGCCATAAACATAGCAGGAGTGAAACGTTACATTGTTATGCTAAAATGTGAAAATCCAACTTATTTATGTCACCATGCCATTGTAATCACATGGAAGCCAGAAGCTTCAATGATAAAAAATTGAAAATAAACACCGACACCTCCAGGCTGCAGTGCAATATATTGTATACTTGTAATTGCCAGATACAATTAAAGTATTAAACAAATCAATTAGGTATGCATGATAACAGTAAAAGTTATTTTAAAGTTTTAAAGGTAACTAACCCATGCTGAAACTGCTAAATATCCTTGGGCATCTAGGCATTATTACCTGTGGTCAGGAAAATGATAAAGGAATATTCATGATTCTTCTGAAACACTCAATGTGCTTCATTTCTAAAACCAAGAATGAGATATTCCCTCAAACTTTCCCTCGTGGGAATTCCCCAGGTTTAATAGTGGAAACTGCTTCCCACCAAGGAGTGTTTAGAAGAATGTAAGATTCCCTGCTTTATAGATGGAGTCCAAAGTCATTTGTACCCTTACAAACACTGATCCCAGTGACGGAAATGCATTTGAGACATTTCATGACCTTCTTTTTAGGTATTGTTGAATATTGGTGGGTCTGCTTTTGCTTCAAATCATACATTTTGTGCAGCAAGTGTGTTTATAGACCCTTGACATAGACAATGAGCCCCCAGTGTCATATTAAGGACAATGGATGTCATATTGTACCAGAATGGGGTCACTACATTTGTAGGCCATGTACAGTTTTTGAGCAACGCAAATCATATCAGCTTTGTTACCATTAATCAAGAATCAAATATTGTCTCTGCTGGGTTTACATTTTAAAGCAGCTGGAAATTCACAATGCTTTGTTCTTTTTCACTAAAAAAGGGATAATTGGCTCTTTTTTTCTTTCTCAAGGAATAGCTAAGCTTGAAGAGTGCTTGCCACTGGGGCTAACTGGGGTTCAAGCAGGGCACTCACCAGCCCCCATTCCATCACAGGCACTGCCATCTTCTCCCCTGTTTCCTCTTGTATCCCAATCTTAGGCTATTTTGATTGGCATGCAAGGGAAGCCTGGCAAAAAAAACCCTGACCTGCACCTTCCCCAGCTGGGTGGCAATCCTAGATAAGAATAGGTATTGCAGAAGGGACACCGCCTTTTCTGCAATCAACACACACTGAATCTCCAATTTTCATTTAATTTTTAAACAGGCAGAGTGGTCGCTCTAAAGCTACTCCGTGTGAATTCAGGCTATATATTTTTTTTATAATAATTGGATTTTCATAAAAATATTGTTTCACCCTCTTTATTCCTGCTGAGGAAGCAAACGCTGTCCGTGAAACGCGTACATTTGGAACTATTTGAGACCACATTGTTGTTATTTCGTCCATTTCACAGTTAATATTTTATTGTTTATGATGGTTTTAAAATTAGATGTTTCAAAATGTTTGCTGACATTTTATGTAAATTATGATACAAATGTTTATGCCTTAAATGTCCCATTCATGTTGTTGTGTCAGGATTTTATGGATGAGATTTTAGTAACAGGTTTTAAATCCACTAAATTAATATTTCATGCTCATAGGTAAATTTAGAAATTGGGTGGTGGGGAAAGTTTGTGGTTAGGTAATTTACAGGGCTGAAACTCTACTGATGACTTCTAGTAAGAATGGAAGCAACTCTAAATAAAGTGGAAAACAGATTCTCCATAAAACAACCCTAAATATTCAGATTTAATATTATCCAATGTTTACATAGCACCAACATATTACACAGGGGTTTTCAAAGTTCATTGTCTTTTCACAAGTTGTTCCTCAAAGGAGCTTACAATCTAATGTCCCTACCATAGCCATATGTCATTATTACAGTCTATGGTCAATTCGGGGTGGAGGCCAAATAATCTAAATGCATGTTTTTGGAATGTGAGAGGAAACTCACACAAACACGGGCAGATCCTGCAAACTTCATGCAGATGGTGTCCTAGCCAAGATTCAAACCTGGGAACCAGCATCGTGAAGGTCAGAGTGCTAACCTCTGATGCACCGCGCTGCCCATGCAGAATCTTGCCTATGTTCATTTGCAATCTTTTTAGGAGGTCAAATCAGGAACTCATTCATTTCAGTTTTCACCTGGATTTGCCATGGTTAGGTTACGTCACAGCAAGCACAGCTGTCCCGAGAATTCTGCATGCACGGCGTACATCACTATTCAAGGCAAGAACTGTTTACTTCCAAATAAATCAACTCAAAATGGGAACATTGCTTTACACATATTAACTGAACCTTCCCCAAATCCCAAATCTACTACACAGAACTCAGACTTAAAAGAGGTTTTGTTTCATTGGTTCGGCACAGCGCTCATCGGGGAGACGCGCAAAAGTGAGCGAGAGTCCCGGAGGAAAATGCCGCAAGTGGATGCAACGGAGGAGAGAAAAGACATATGTTTTCCATATTTTAATGCACCAGTAAAGCAACAAATTAAATATTTTACAGGAGAGATTAATAGATAGTGCTGGGATATTCTGTGACAGCGTTATTATATTCCAATAGATAAGGTACGGGAACAGATAACAACGTGCTCACATAACGCTGTGTGGTTTTGGGTAATTATTGGTAGCAATGGAGTTGATTTACTAAAGGAATTTAGGCTGTTTACAAAATTAATTGTCACCCTGCAAAGGATAATTCACATAGCTTAGTGAATGAAACTTTGCTGACTTTAGCCATCCTATCATCTTCAAGCAGAAAATCCTATTTTATTTACATTTCCTTCACGGCATTCACTCAATTGAAATATTCCTTGCAGATTGTTAATTACGTTTGCTAAGTGAATAGCCCTAAATCACCCCCAAAGTGTACAAAATTAGTGCAAAAACATATCATTTAACCATTTTTATTACTTTATGCAAAAAGGGTGGGTAATCTTTATTAGTTCCATAGATTGCTTCAAGAAAAAGCTGGATGATTTCTAGAAGCACATAATATAACTGGGGATTAAGGCTTTAAGGTAAAGACTACAGAGACTGTTCATCCAGTGAACATCCGATTGCCTCACAGGATCAGCAAATCATTTTTTGCCCAAGTTTTTTTTGCCTTCCTCTGGATCAGCTATGTCTATAGGGTTTTATATCTGGGATATGTTTATTTCCCTAGTGGTGGAACTTTATGGATTTATGTCTTTTATAATCTAACTCTGTAATATGTAATTATAAAGAAATAAATATGTTTTTAAATTTTCTATTTTTTAATTATTTGGGAGATCCCTCCGCTTCTTCCGCGGCAGTAAAGACCGCATTGAAAGCCCTCAGCCTCCTGGGATACTGCGGGCTGCTCTTTCTGTGCATGCCTAAGATTGGAAAAAGGGATTTTCCTCAACTGTAAAAGATAAAAAGGGCGCAGTGAAATTTTGTTTTTCACTTTCTAGAAGTGTGTCACCCCATCTTGTGCCTGTGCAGCTGTAGATCGGATGCCGTAGGAAGAAGAAGCCGGAGAAAGGCAGCAGTGCATGGTGTCTAGTCTGCAACAGAACGACGATGGAAGCACGGGAATGACTGGACTAGAATCGCAGAGGGATTGATCACTTTCCATATATAAAGTTGTTATTTTTTATTTTTTTTAGTGATAGTTCATCTTTAATTTCAATGCTTTATATACTTAATCTTACTAAAGAGTTCATTTATTTACACATATTTATTTGTAACCATAAATATCTGGGATTCAGTCACATTCTCTTATATACAAAGTATAATTTTTTTCCCTTTATTCACTCTCTAACCATCTGCTGCTGCAAAAAAAGAAAAGTTCAAAGCACTTCTTATTTATTGCTACACTTCAGGGCCTCCCTCAGAGTCCTCCTACATCCTTCATCCATGGTTCTCTTCCAGGATGAATGGCCTCCAGGGTCATTTCGCCTGTTTCCTGTTCAACCTGTCCTGGTCAGCAAACCTAGAATGTATTTCTTCTAGCAAATGTTTTGAATCTTGGACCAGATCCATTCCAGGTTAGCTGGATCACCCAGCTTCACTGATGAAATTGTATCTTTTCCAGCCTCGGAGAGCTTTAATAAACCAGGCCCATTCTATCAGTTCTGACATAGTGATCCCAGACATGTTGGGGGTTCATTCACAAAACAAATCTCCATGTAATAATTAGGGGCCTGAAGACGGCAGTATATTGCTTTTAAGTGCTAATGTATTTAAAATTACTTTTTACTTCTGTAATTTTACTTGAAAATTACAGTAATCAATAATAATAATAAGTCAAATAAAATGTTTATATATAAGAATATCTCTTTGCATAAGCAAGATTTGCATTATGAATATACCAAATAAAAATCCTGAAATGATTTAGCAAGGTAAATTAATCATAGCATTCTAGTCAAGATAACCAATGGGCATCTATACTTCAATGGCCTCATGTTCATTGAGGGAATAAAAAGAAATTCCAAGTGTCACCAATTAGTGGGACACTGAGGATATCCACAAAGCACTGTGGCTGGGGGTGTAGTTAAAGAACAACTCCAATCTTGTTGACAAAAACACAACCCTCTTTAGGTTATCTTTATATAGGTGTCTAAAGAAACTTTGTTGACCACTTACTGTTGCTCAAACAGGCCTCTGTTCTGTTCAACAGGCATTTGTACAAACAGAAGCAAATCATTGGCTTCGGGCATAGCCAAACTGAATTTGACTTTGAAACATACATAGCTGACATCCCCTACTATAAGCCAGTTGTCAAGGAATATGCTGCTGAGTGTTCTTTTGGTACTCAGGGGTGGTCCCTTGATGTCAGTAGTGACCCTGCCCCCAAGGACCACCAACATCCACTGTGTTTCTTAATATGGGCTTCCAGCAGAATAAGAAAACCAGTGCTATCACCGGCTGTGCCTGACATTTTAATGTCAAGTAAAACCTTTTTTTATACTCGAGAATATTATATCACATAGATACACTGACATGTCTCAGGTTCAGATGAGGTGTGTTTTTTGTATCTAAAATAAAAGTCATTAAAACAACAGAAAAAAATGGAATTAAAAAAAAAAAGTTTAGTAATGTGTCTGCACAATTTTTTTAGAGGTCCCCCAATGTGTTTATAATTAGAATATTTTATCCGTTTCGGCCAGTAGTGGCAGCTTACAGCAAAGGGGGGGTTTCAGTCCTTCTCTGTCTGTTCTTCTGTGACCTACAAAAACAGTTCCTTTGCTGTTCCATATGGTGGAACATGTTCCCTTAATAGCTCCGGGCCTGCAGAAAAAGTGACAATATAAGTGGCTCAGCTTCTTTGAGGTAAAGCCATATCTCCAGTATATTAATAGATACATTGTGCCGTCTCCACTGCTCGGCCAAGAAATCTTTTTCGCTTAGAACACTCCTAATTAAAAACGGCATTGTTCTCAAGGCAACACGGAGCGTTCAATCAAAGGTGCTCAGTATTAGTCCCTAATTCTGATTTCTGTATATAATTACAAAAAAAAAAAAAAATAGAGTTCTTTTCACTCCCTCCGAACATGCCGGTAAAGTCTTGAGAGCCTGTCTCTCCTGACGTGAGATAAAAACATTTATTGGCTTTTCACGGTGCTGATTTGATTAAAGAAAAAAAATAGTAATAAAAATCAGAGGGAGAAGAGAGATCGGCAGAATAAAAAATCAACAATTTTTGCTTACATAAAAACACTGCAGTAGTTAACTCCTTCAGCTCCCTGTGGCACCCTTATGGACCAGAACATTTCTACGACTTGCCCGTTTATTTGGCACATACATCATCATTACAGATCGAAACTCAAAATTTTTACTTTACATAAAAGGTTAGATAAGCCTTTTTTATATGAAGTACAAATTAGATTAAAAAAGTGCAACACTCTTTATTTGTTCTAAAAAAAAAAAAGGTGAAGCACCCCCCTTTAAACGTCGCATATACCAGGAGGCTCTTGACTGCTACTTCCGAACTCGGGCATGCACGGAAGGGGAATTTTCCTACACTGAGGGGAAAGAGATGGCGATCTTAAGCATGCCCTTTACAGCAGGCTGCATCACCAGATCTTGCACCTGCGCAGTGTGAGATTGGATGGTATAGCCAGAAGAAAGAAGAAGACCACTGAGGTGCTTCCTCCACACTAGGACAAAGAAGAATTCCAGGACCCGATCGAGAAAAGGTACATTTCACCAAAGAGAGGGTGTCGTGTTTTTAACAGGGAATTGGGGGTGTTGGTGGTTAGTCAATAGATCTGTGGGATTTTGTTATACTAATCAAGACTGAATGGGAGCACAGAGCCTCCCTGGATACCTACGTCATGCATCCCGGGGGGCTCTGGCTGCTCTTTCTGCTCTTTCTGCACATGCCCTGATCTTGTAGGCTTTCCGCATATGTGCACTGGAGAAGATAGATGTTCAAGGGTGTTTCATTCAATTTGGAATTTGTTTTATACCAAAGAAATAGGAGGATTCTTTTCATAAGGCTACCAAGGCTGGTTTAATTATAATAAGCTAAGGAAACATACATATATATAATTTTTACCATTTACACTAACATTTGCACATAAATGTGCACATTTGGGGTTAGACCTAACTCCATCGACCTTTCCGCTATCCCCTTTGATCACTTTATGAGAGAACTTCACCAAACTACCAATTGTGAGCTATAGGAAATGTTCATGTCTGTCTGTATGTCAGTTGTAAAGATGTTTCCTGATTATTTTGTTTTCGCGAAACACGTCAAACATTAATAATTTACTGATTGAGACCATTGTAAATAAACAATAATTGTTGTAATGCTATTTCTCTAATCATTTTTATTATGTACACAAAATATATTTTGGGTTTAACAGTGATACATGTATAGTCAATTGAAAAATGCTTTGAAAGTCCCATCATCTGCCATTTTTGTTTTAACATGTGCAGGAGCCTTTTCTTTAGTGGGAGAAAAAAATGGCGATCCCACACATGCGCAGTGAGATCAGCACTCTTTTTTACCATTTATGTCACCCACGTAGTGTTAGATCAAATGACTTCTCACAAAGAACCTGGGAGAAGACTGAAGGAGATAGCGGTGGGCCGAAGAAGGATATCGGGACTATGCGGGACCCAATCAAAGAAACCTCCTGATGGATTAAAGAAAAGTGGGATTTTTTCATATTTAGTTTAGTTCCGCTTCAAGTACTACTTTTACAACAAAGTAATAGATTTTTTTAAATTTTGTTTACAAAAGTTTTTATTGGAAGCTTTTAATTCACAACAAATACAAATGCTAAATTTAATACAACCTAAAAGATTGACAGTGGGTTATACAATACATTTCACTGATAATGTCACATCCAGACAAAGCCAGGTTCCATAAACATATTACAAGATTTCTTTTTATAATAAAGAGGTTTTGTTGGCAATAATACTTTGCAAAAATAAAAGTTTTGACTTAATGTGTTTCACTTAAAATAATGTTTCAGCATTGCAAAGTTATTTGTTACTGAAAAAATAAACACTTTATTTGCAAATTTGATGACATACTAAAAAAGGAGTAAAAAGTTATCATAAAATACATGTAAAAGGAAAAGTAAAGGCACAAAAATAGAAAATAAATCTGCAATGAAGAAAAACTGGTGTCAAAAAGAAGTAAATAGGGCTGATTGTGATTAGGACAATAGAAGATTAGGTAATGTTGTGTTTTATTTTAAAAAATAACTTGTTATGTCTTTTGATGATGTATTTAACAATTATATTGATATGAACGTGAATAACATATTAAAATATTAATAAATTGTTCATTGTTTGTACTCATTGGGCCTGATTTATTAAAGCTCCCCAAGGCTGGAGAAGATACTCTTTCATCAGTGAATCTCGGTGATCCACCAAATCTGGAAAAGATTTCTTCAAAGTCATTTGCTATTTGTTAGCAAATGTTTTGAATCCTGGACCAAATCCATTCCAGGTTTGCTGGATCACCCAGCTTCATTAATGAAAGTGTATCCTCTCCAGTCTTAGAGAACTTTAATAAATCAGGCCCATTGACACTTTCTGCATATCTGCATATACCACGGTGATCGGTGAATGTGAGTATTCAAAGTAAGAAAAGTGTTGGTATTTGCTTAGAGAGGTGAGTAAGGGGTTTCAGTGGCTGTTCTATAAAATTTTACCTTTTATTACTTAACAAAATATATACAAAGTGTACATTATGATTACAAAGGCTAATAATATGGTACAAAGTTCAAGTTAAAGCACATTACACAGATAGGAAAAAGAAAAAGAAATCTCGGTTCCCAATGCGTTTCACTATTCAGCTTTTAAATTTGATATACCAAATAAGTGTTGCAGTGCAGAGTGATAGCTATGGTGAGGAATCAGGGGGCAGATTCTTGTAGGGGTTTGGTTGGGATCCAAGTCTCAGGCTAGAAAGATAAGTTCAGCAGGTGACCTCTGATTTTTAATTAGAATCTAGGGTTAACCATTCTGAGGTTCAGATAGCTGGCTGTATGGTAGAGAGTGTGTTAGCAGTATCATCCAGTGGGGTTGACTTCAGGGTGCCCAGAACGCAATTCAGCAGAGCTGTGAAGTTTTCACCTGGAGAGCCCTCAAGAACCTTTCCACCCTACTAAAAGGGTTATTATAAAGACATTTGTATAGTATATAATTTTGTAATATTTTCTATGTTTTTATTTTTTTCTTAAACTTTTTATTTTTTTTATTGGGGACTTTATAGGTAAACAAAACATGTGGCACCATTGTGATCTTTATTCTCTCTTATGTTTTCTCCAGTTGTTGAGTATTGTCTACCTCCGATAAAGAGCAGCGGTCGCCAACCGGTTCCCAACAGTGGTCCGCAAGGAAATTTTGGTGGTCGGAGGCTTTGGCCGGTGGCCCCCCCAGTGGGGTCAGGAGAAGGACCCTGCTGGGGGGGGAGCACCGGCCAGAGCTGAGGAACACGTCTCTCATACGGATTGTAGGCTCAGGGCAGTGGGCAGGTTGAGTCTCTGAACAAAACCAGCCCATTCTCCCATCACAGGCTCAGACCTGCAATGGGAGAGTTGGCAGGTTCTGGCATCACAACGTCACTCTGGGGGAAGTTTCTTCCCCTTTGAGTGACACACAGCTCCCCGTGCATGCGCGGTCCGGGGGCGGTGCATTTAGTGGTCTGTGACGTCCAAAAGGTTGGCGACCACTGATACAGAGGATTCCAAGATAAAGATACGTTCTTATTATCTATAATTTGGTTCTAAATTATGTGGTACCCTATTATATTATTGTTTTGCAAGGAGAGTGTAACCCCCTGGACCCTAAACCCTCCCCCTTTGGGTTTTCCCAGGCCCCATAGCAGTTGCATGGTTTGCAATGGCTTTAGCTACACCCATGGAAGTAATTTTCAACCATTTTAAAAAAGCATTGCCCTGTAATTGAAAATAAGAATCTGGTGCTGTGTGCTAACGTTACTGTCCTGCAGGATAAAGCTTCCTAATAATTGTGGCTGTTCCCTGCTCATCATTTCATATAATCTTATGTTCTTAAAATTATGTAGTTCCTGCTTCATGTCGAAGGAAGCTCACCTCCATTCTTATTGCCCTCTAAGCCCCAACTAAGCCAGCACATGAATGAAAAGCCCTCAGGATATTTAATATTACTCCAAAGCTGCCACTAATGAATACTAAAATAAAACAAATCTGAAGTTGGCAATTTCTGCACCACTTGCAAAATTCTATATTAAGTCCGAGGAATGAATTTTGGTATCTGCAAAAGAAAAACAGGGTTAATTCAATACTAACTTCTTTTTTTCTAAACAGTTGGGAGCTTCAGCTACAGTCAGCAGTCAGTCAGGTACAAGTAGATTCGAAATCCTTTCAAAACGCGAAACGCGTCAGTTCAATTTAAAAATCTATGCCCGGCTTGACAGCAAGCCAATGCAGTTAGCATAGAGAAGGAATGATTTGCTGTGATCTCTCTGAAAGGCATGTCCAATTTAATTTTTTATTGCCTTTAGGTCCAGGTAAGAAAATTTCCAGTATGTGTGATCAAGAAAAAAAATGTAAAATGAAAAGAAAATGAAAATGATTTCCATAAGGTCCAAATATGTACTGAGAATTCAAAAGTTGTTTTCTTACATGCCTGGGAATCATTTCGAAAAAAAGTTTTATTACAAGGTATTTATATAAATATGTTTGTGGAAAGCAACAGATTTAATGCAGAACTAAATCTTAAAAATATAAAACAGTGACCAGCCAAGTTCTATATTACATAAAGGAGAGGTGATGTCCCTACTGCAATAAAAATAAGCTTTCCTGCCTGTTCACATTTTGTTAAACACACTCACCTATCCTAACATTATCGTAGATGCCGCCATCTTTATATGGTCTTCCTCCAGGTTCTTGATCTTCAGCTGTCCTGGTTTACGAGGCCATAATGATACAACACTCAGCTATCCCAGCATCCTACACTAGGCGTGCACAGCAAGGTGTGCTTTAAAAAGAAAGATTGTGAACAGACAGGTTTACTCATCCCTAATGCTTTTATTGCCCGTCAATTCACTTTAATCCACTTGGATGGATGGATTGGCCAATTGGCTGATCTCCAGACAGGAAACACAACAAAAATTAAGGTAAGACCTAAAGATGAATGAAATGAAGTGAAATGCTGGCAGAGGGTCTTCATGACTATGTGCTCAGGGGGAGCAGCAGTTGAAGACCTAAAGTTTGGGGAGTTCAAGTGTTTTTGTTCACCTGCCATGGTGGGTGGTCCTGCTGCCTACACAAAACATTGTAATGACATGTAAGTGGTGTCCTGTGTACCCTCCACGGGGTGCATTCATGACAGGTTGGACTCACAGGAAACAGGTAAGGTGACCCTGGACGTCATTCATCCTGGAAGAAAACCAACGATGAAGGTCATAGGAGGACACAGAGGGAAGCCTTTCCTTTCAGACCTGGCTCAGGGCATTGGTGAGCTCCTGGACAGTCAGTGCCACTACTTGGTGGGATCGGATGCAAGGATACATAGGGTTCTAGAGCAGGCATAGGACAACTATGGCCAGTCAAAAAATGGTACAAAATTGACCACTGGCAAAAAAGGTTTCCCACTTAAATTGAATGTAATTTGAATGCAAGTTTTCTTTTGGCTAATTACTTTTAGAAGTCATTTATATCAGTTCATACAAACACTCTTCATCCATCTGATACTGGTCGGGCCAATCTGTCAATTTTTTAAAATTTATTGTGGCCCCTGACCTAAAAAGCTTGCCCACCCCATTTTAGAGAAGGTTTGAGGAACGTGGAGGGCAATCAATGCCATCAATGCTTTCATCATCCATCAATGCCCTAAACACTCTAGCCCCATGGTTCACCCTAATATCCCCTTTTATAATTATAATTACGGGGTATTTTACTAGAGAGGTAACTAACAGGAGGAAGAAAACCCTGACACCCCTTAGTTATACTTTATTTGGAATCTTAGTCCTTGCAAACCTTGTATGTCTCAGTGCTCAGAACTTTTGACTGACACAGCCTCCCCCACCACCCTTTCCTTATATCACCATTTCCAAATCTCAGCCCAAAACAATTCCGCCTAAAAATTCCCCAAAGTCTATGGGTCGTTTCCCTCTTACCAATAAGTCCCTCATTCCTCCACAGTTATCCTTTTTTGTTGGATGTATACAACCCTAAAAACATATTACTTTCTTATTACAAAGTGTTATTTTGCTGTGTTATTGTTCTACTTGTTTTATTGAAAAGAAACTATAAAGGCAAACTAATTGTGAAAAACATTTGTTGGATTAACCGCTCATTTTCTGCATTTGTGTTTTTATGGTTTGTAAAAAAAGGGCATGGCAGGGTTTTTATTTTCACCTGCATCCTTTCATCTTTATCATTCTGTTTTCTATCTGTAAAATTTGGGAGGTGTACAAAATGTAATGAAAAATCAGCATATTTCTCCCTATGGCACATCTCACAAGTGTGTTTATTGTAAAGTTCCCACTAGAGGGCGATATGGTTTAATTTATTCTTGCCTGTGACCCAGCAGTGTGGACTTTGCACCCTTCCTGCTATTCCAATTGAAGAAGCTGCAATGTAACATATAATCTTTCAGTTTGCTGAATCTTATGTCTGCGGATGTTTTACTATAAAGAGATGATTACAATTACCCGCTGTTAGCCCAAGTCGCACACCATGCGAGCGGCGTAATTAAAATGTCTGGTGCTGTGCATTGCATTGCATACATTTCTGGCTTCTCCTCTACAAATAAAGAAAAAAGAAGAATAGAGGGGGGCTCTGACATTTTGTTTTTAGGAAACACATAATGGCCGATCAATTTGGTCTTGCAGAATATGCAGTAAGACAGATGAGGCTAAAGCTGTGAACCTCTGCTATTGTTCCTGAAATAGAAATATTAAACTCATATAGGCCCCGGCTTGTAAATGTCATCTTCAGTATTCTTACAATTGCAGCTTTCATTAAAAAAATCACTGATGATCCTGCCATGCAGCTCTGTGTTCTGGCACCTGCTGATATAGGGTGACAACGCTCTATCCTTGTCTTCCAATTGTTCTTCTGCATTGTCACCCTGTCACACAGATCCTAATAGAAACATCACGTGGTCCATTGTTGTTACCAATAGGAAACCAGCTTTGATAAAAGCCATCCGGCCATTGGTGGAGTGCAGGTAGAAGGGAATTGGCTGAAAAAGATCAGCAGTGCCAACATAAAATGATGAAGAAACATGGCAACTGTTTGTCATATATTGCACTTTAGCGAAGTAAGTGTCTTGAAATTCAGAAATAAGTTATAGGATCATTCTTTTTTATTCAATAAAAAAAGAAGAAACAAATACAAGAAATATTCACCAGCTGATTGGTAACAACAGAGGACAATGGATGGAAGACAGGGACAGTATGTTGTCACCATATAGCAAGAACCTTTGATATCAAAATATTGAATGTGACTTTGCAGAGATTATTCTTGCTGGAAATAGATATGGATAGACGAGGTAGGAGTTTCAGGGTTTTATTGCTGTGTCCCTCTTCCATATTTCCTGATGATCATTGTCTCCAATATAGAAAGTGAGAGGAAATGCAATTTTAGAGTTATATGAGATTGGGATACATTCACCTTCAATTCTTTTCTGTAACCTGGAAAAAGTTTACAGAAAACCTTATCTGGGTCTGTGACACAAAAAGTATGGAAGCCGAATGGGCAGCAGAGGAGAAGTCAGTTCTTGGAGGTGATAAGTTGGAAGCAGGAAAAGTGGACAAGAGTTTAGAGCGTGTGACTATGGGGCAAATTGTAACAGCTGGATGGGTCAGAGAATCTCCAAAATGTAGGCTCTTGTGGGGTCTTTCTGGTATACAGTGAGTGATCCCTACCAAAAGTTGTCCAAGGAAGGTCAACCAGTATTATACCAGGCTAAACTGCCTGGTCTGATCTTGTAGGAGAGCCCTGTATTGCGGAAAAACCTAATGCTGGCCATGTACACGAGCCAGTGTCCATGCTGACCATTGTTCAATGCTGACAGCATCTACAATGGGTCATTAGAACTGGACCATGGATCAATGGAAGGAGGTGGCCTGGTCTATAGAATCATGTTTTTCTTAGATCATGAGACTGGCTGGGCTGGCAATTGGCCTGGGGAAGAGATGGCAGCAGGGTGCATTATGGGAAGGAGACCAGCTGACAAAAGCTGCAAGGTGCATTATAGGAAGAAGGCGTGGTGGCGGAGATATCAGGATACATAATGGGCTGAAAGCAGGCCAGCACAGTCAGCAGGATACATCTTTGATGGAAGGCAAACTGGAGCAAGTAGCAGGGTGCATCATGGGAACAAGGCAGACTGGAGGAAGTAGCAGGGTGCATTATGGGAACAAGGCAGACTGGAGGAAGTAGCATTATGTAGCATTATGGGAAGAAGGCCGGCCAGCAGGGGCAGCAAGGTGCATTATGGGAAGAAGCCAGTTCGGTGGAGGCAACAGGGTGCATTGTGCAAAGAAGGCAGGCTGGAGGAGGTAGGAGGCTTCCCTATGGATAGAAGGCAGAAGGAGGCATTATGGGAGGCAAGCAGGCCACCAGAGGCGGCAGGATACCCCATTAATAAAAGACAGGCTGGTGGAGACAGCAGGGCGCATTACAATAAGAAAGCAAGATGGCAGAAGCAGCAGGGTGCATTATGGGAAGTAGGAAGGCTGGTGGAGACAGTAGGGTGCATTATGGGAAAGCAGATGAGGGCATTGTAACCCAAGACACCCCCCAAGCTCCTATGGAGCCCAGTCCTTGATGGGTCAGACGTGGGGAACCTATACAATATTGGCCTGGGGTGTTGAAATATTTTAGCTGATCAGTGTATATTTCCAATTCAGTTCTCCTTTAAATCCACTGCCGCTCCAATAATCTTTCCTCCTAAAAATAAACTCTCTATTATACCCCTCCAAAAAAACACCAAAACACAAGTCGGCTGACATGAGCGCGGATCTATGTGAAGTGTCAGGCAGGCGTGTGATGGATAATGACTCGTAAAAAGCAATATTATAATACATTGCAGCCTCGCTGTTGACTGAACAATCTGTCCTCGCCGGCGAGCTGCCGCGTTCACTTTGCATTTTATTGTCACTTATTTACCGAACTGCAAAATATCTGTGGGTGTGTTATGAATAAATAATAAAAAATGCCCGGGCTTTAAAATAGAAGTGCCAAAGGTGACCCGGCTGGCAGATTTCAACGTGTTCTCTGCTGCATTCCTCAAGAGAAAAACAGCAGCTCAAAAAAAAATGCTTTAAGTTAGAAAATCTCAGTGCAAATAATGTGACATAATAAAGAAAATATTTCAAAGCCTTCAACCTTGCTGATCTTCTTAGGAAAATGCCGGAACCTTGTCATGCTCAGGAGATGACCCAGGACAAGTGTTCAGGTCAGTGGTCAGGCCAAATGTTTGGAGTCATTGATGCCAGGGGATGAACATAACAACCAGACATCTAGATAACAATGCCAGCCCTGGGATTTAACCCGGTACATTCCTTAGCCTTCAATAGATCTTGTCTTTATTCCTCTATGTATATCAAGGTCTATGTGAGTGTAACGCATCCAAGTACGTTTTACCTCCCGCTGAGATTCCAATACTTTGCTTTGTCAATGCCATCATCTGCTTTTTACTCCAGGAGGATGGCACTAACTTTGTTTAGGTATCAATCAGGATCAAAACTACTTCTTGAATGTTGGCTCAGAGGTGGCACGGTTTTATAAATCTTGGTATCCTTGCTTGTTCAGAAATTCCTGACACATATCAGCCGGTGCTGAAGCCAGTCACCTGGTGATTGGATACAAAGTTATTATGATGCAACCTGACCACTAAAAGAGTGAAGATTAAGGAAATGCTACCTTACTTCTGCAGCCAATTGATGGGAAAGTTTTGGGCCCATGGCTAAAGGATTCCATGTGGTTGACTGGTCGCAAGCAGCAAACCACACCACAGGTTATAAGATTTCCATGGTGCTGTGGGTCAAATCTCTAAACAGCAAATTGTCACCTTAGGGAACCTTGACGCAGTCTGCTGTAGTCGTATTTAAAAAATGGTTCCTGTACATTCTCATTCCCTTGAATGGGAGCGGATAAAACTGTGGTTGGGCACATGGCAGAATGCTGAGGCTCACCAGGAGTCTGGAATGGCCCTCACTGGACCGAAACTGCAAATTATTTATGCATTGGGGTATTATCAATATTAATGCACAGTATTTATATAGCGCTCACATATTACAGAGCACTTTACAAATTCCATAGTCCTGTCACTAGCTGTCCTGTCACTTATCATTACTAGGGATGAGCGGACACCTGGAAGTTCAGGTTCGCCGGGTTCGGCCAAACTTCGGGTTTGGCCAAGACGCCAAAACGCCGGGTTCAGCCAAAGTTCGGAACCCGAACTTGACCTGAACTTGACCCCGAATCCCATTGAAGTCAATGGGGACCCGAACTTTGGGGCACTAAAATGCCTGTAAAATATCCAGGCAGTACAGGTGATGAATGGGAACTTGTCCCTATTCATCACCTTCAGTGCCCTATATTCTTAGCTAGAAAAACTCTATCTAAGAATACATAGTATGGACATTGTAGTGGAACTGCAGAGGTAATCTGCCCGAACACTGAACTCGAACTCGAACCTGAACTGCCCGAACACTGAACTCGAACCTGAACTTTTCCGGAAAAGTTTGAGTTCGGGTCCGGGTACCAAAAAATGTAGAGTTCGGTACGGACCCAAACTTTACAGTTTGGGTTTCCTCAACACTAGTCATTACCACAGTCTAAGGTCAATTTTAGGGAGAATCCAATTGGCCTAACTGCATGTTTTTGGAATGTGAGAGGAAACCAGAGTAAAAAGAGGAAACCCACGCAAACCCAGGGGGAACCTGCAAACTCCATGCGGATAGTGTCCTGGCCAAGAATGGAACCTGGAACCCTGCGCTGCACAGCTCAGAGTGCTAACCTCACAATCATCACAGCCTCATTCATAAGACATTAACTACATCCTCAACAATACAGGACCAATAGTTCTGCATTTCAGCTATGGACACCGAATGCCTGGAAGTCAGGTGAGTGAGGAATTGTGTGCCACAGAAGCAAGGGATGATGCAGGCAAAGTCTCTGTTTACATCCACCTTAGGACTAGATGAACATTTATTACTTGTGGAAGGGAAGGGATCCTCTGCTAAAGGTTTTATTAAAATCTTGGCATTCAGCTTTAAAGGTATTACTGCATTGAACAGCTCTGGAATAAAAATGAATATTGCAGCAAAATTGTTTTACATTGTTGACCCTTTTACGCCATCATAATTTTGGTCGTATTTGCAGAAAGCTCACCCAAAAACAACCTCAATATTTAGGCTGATCTGGTATGGTATCTACATCATTAATCACCACAACATTGGACCTGATTTATTAAAACTCAGCAAGACTGGAGAAGATAGACTATCATGGGAGAACCTGGGTGACCCAGCATAACTGAAATAGATCTGGTCCGGGATCAAAAACATTTGCCAGCTAATAAAAAATTCCTAATAATTTAGAAATCCATTCTAGATGTGCTGGATCACCCAGATTCAACCCTTTACCAACCCTTACCTCCTCTTGTAGGCATCATGGGTGGAAGCTGAAACAAAGCAAGTATGTCAACTGCCCCGCCTTCTCCTATTTGGTAGGTTATTCAGTTTACTCCACTATATACAGTATACAGTATATTTATATATATATAATGACAGGGTCACTCGAAGATGTTCATTCCCCAAACTAGAGCTGAATAGGGCTTTTAAAGCTACAAGACCGGTCTTTGTTGCCAAAAGATTTCCGATAGCTTGGTGTACATTTTGCTATAATGCAAGTAGAAGCTTGTGTAAACAAAGCCTTGGAAAAAAATACAACACACAATATGGTACCCAAACACAATGCAAAAAAAAGCCATTAAAATGTCTGTGCTGAAAGGGAATAATAACTACGACTTGTTTCCCATTCCTTTTCGGCTGCAGAATAATTACAATATGAGGGACCTTGGGGCCCTAAAGTACTAATTCCACAGTCATAATACAAGTTCTTTCTTTTCAAGGAAAAACATTCAAAAGCATTACTGCCGAGGACATATTTACAAATATTTGGAGTTTATTGGGACAGCAATGAATGAGGAATGTCTTCTGATCCCCATAGCAAAGAAACTACATTTTTTATAGGTGTTTCGAGTCTGTACAACGCCTTTCTAGTTACATACCAGGATGTCCTATTATGTCTTTTACTACAGATTCTTGTTCTAAGTTCAAACAGGTCCGAAATTTTATAAATGAAAATAAAGCAAAACAAGAAACTCAAAAAATTTGTAAAATAGGTCAGAAAAATTAAACAGTTACATACAGAAGAGCAAAACAACATTTATAGATATTAACATTTTATGAATAGAGAGATGGATTGATAAATTCTGTATAATGATATGGAGGATGTAACTGGGGAATAACAGGGCACAGAGAGTGGAAGCAATATGGCCTTGTAAACCCCTATCTGTATATATATATCATATATAGCTTGGGATGGTCACTTGGGACTCAGCTTTTTGAGGTTCATCTTGGAATATCAGAGTTTCAATCCATTAGGATGATAGATAGATAGATAGATAGATAGATAGATAGATAGATAGATAGATAGATAGATAGGGTGTTGGGTCTCAGGTTGGAATCTCAGCCAGGACACTGCATGGAGTTTGCAGTTTCTCCCTGTGTTTGCATGGGTTTCCTCTATGATTTCCTCCCACATTTCAAAAACAGGCAGTTAGGTTAATTGGCTTTCCCCAAAAATTGACCTTAGACTGTGTTAAAGACATATAACTATGCAAGGAACCTTAGATTGTGAGCCCCTTTGAGGAACAGCTAGGGATATCACCATGGATTAAGCTCTGCGTAATATGTTGGCGCTATAAAAATACCGTATATATAATAATAAATAGGGCTGGACCCCATGAGTAGAAATGATATAAACTTCAAAGTGGAAAATAACCCTATAGCACTGAGTGTGACCCCCTGGGACCCAGCCTTCCAGTTTATAATTTAGATAGCATATTGGCTATATAGATAATTAAGATGGAACATGAATATTCAAATATTAACAATACTTTTTAAATTAAATTGTCATCAGAAAAATATTCCTATTTTATACTCTGACCACTGGATGGCATTGTGCCCACATGTAAAGTGTATTACAAACTTGCTGTCTCACAGTTGGTAACATAAGGACACAGCATCATCTACTGGTGGCCAAAAATAATTCAGAAAAGGTGATTAAGAACAAGAAGCCTATTATAAACAACTCAAAAGGATAAAATACTTTAATCTGTAAAAAGGAAAAAATTAAACAGACTGATACTCATGATTTTAAATTGTTTCCGCGTTAAATACATTTTTTAAAGACCACACACTTTGGATATGTTCTCATTAGTTGTAGTGGCATTTATTTAAATTACTATTTTTAATGTTAACAATGACAGAAACATTTTGGGCTCCATTTATAAAAACAGGGAATCAGAAATTCCCTTAAACATTCCCCTAGTGGAAATCTTTCAGGTCCATGTGTTTTAAAGGCAGTAACTGATTCCCACCAGGCAACATTTGAGGGAATATCAGATTCCCTGTTGTATACCTAGAGCTCTTTTTGTCCTATGTTTATACTGGAGGCATTATATTTTTCCTCTTTCCTTGGTTTTACCTTGGTTTGTATTTGGTTTGGTTTATATTTGAGTATATACAGTAATTGAAAACATGGCTATTGTGAGGACATGGCTAATAACTATAACTGTATTATTAGTCACTTACACAATAAATTATAAAGAATCAGAAATTGTAGTTGTGTCTGCACTGACCTGTGTTTTACATTTTAATTTATATTTTAAAAGAAATCCAATAAAAATAGATGTTACAGCATTCTTCTACAGAGCAAAAAGCAAGTCAGGACATTAAATATAAAATCCAATAAATTCTATGCCAAAGGTACAAAAATACAGTAAATGTACCCACTTGTCAAGTCTCCGATCTCTCGTTCCCTCTCCCTTTCTTCCCACCTCAGATTCCTGAGTATTCGGCTCCAGCTCATGTGTGGAGCTAAAGCCTCACCCAGACCCAGATGTTTTATCTTATGGCTACCTGGATTTATCAGGCTGTATTTAGTCTGGATCTCAATGTAGAATAAAAGCAAAGTTTACTTCCCTGAATCTAGCTCTTGAGTGCTCAGAGATCTATTCTACATGGTCCTTCAGGTTCCCAAGATTCACATATAATAGAATGGAAAATAGTTTACTGAAATTAAGGAGCGGAAGCAAGAATAAGGATTCAGGTTTTTGTCTTGATACATAGAGCCTGATTTATTAAAGCTCTCCAAGGCAGGAGAAGATACACTTTTATCAGAGAAGCTAGCAAACCTGAAATTGATCTGGTCCAGGATTCAAAACATTTGCATAGCAAATGACTTTGAGGAAATCGATTTAAGGCTTGCTGGATCACCCAGCTTCACTGATAAAAGAGCTTTAATAAATCAGGCCAATTGTATTTGGCTATTCATCTTATAGCTCTCTCTGACCTTCTGGACTGACAAAAGAGTTTCCCACACTCAAATACAAAATATAGAAAACTTCTATAAAAAGTCTAACTCCTATGTTATTTAAAACTGATATATAACCTAAATTATTGTACCACATATCAATAATAATAAGATTTAACAAGTCATTAATGGTGGCTCTTTGGTCTGTTCGGAAACCAGCACACTGGGGAATATCAATCACCTAAATTTTTGCTGGGCTCAATGGTTCCTGGGTTGACCCTCATCATTCCATCGTCACTACAGGACAGAGTAGAGTTGTAGGGTCGGCAGTGAACCAGTAAGTGTAATGGGGAAACAGAAGATCGACATTCCCAGAAGTGTTGGTTTATTAACAGACTTCAGGGGAAGTAATTCCTCTACATCAGTGCTGCATCTGGAAAGTCACTTAAAGAATCAGTCCATCCATCTCATAGAGAATTTTGGTGCTTAAAAGGAGTGTTTGTTGGCTCTTCACCCCCTCCCATCCCTATGTGCAGCCTTAAAGGATAACTTAAAGCGGACCTAAACTAAACTTGTTACCTTACATAAAAGGGTAGACAATCCTTTTATATAAGGTAAAAAATACCTTCTTTTTTGGGATTTAAAACCATTTAAAAAAAGGGGGAAAAACCTTCCCCCTTCTGTCTTGATCACTGCAGCGTCATGCATCCCAGGAGGCTTCTGGATGCCCCTTCTGCACATGCCCGATCTTGCAGTGAAATCAGCACTCTTTTTCTCTCTTCTACCTCAACCGTCCTTGCGCCTGCACTGTGTGGGTCCTTTTAAGACCCTTTGGAATGATTACTTTCTAAATTAAATGCAAGTTTTCCTTGAGCAGAGAAAGCATATTTCACCCACATATGGATGTCTATTCTCAAACACATCGTAATCTGATCGGTTTAGCTTGTTGTATTATTGGGATGTACCACATTTAAGCACCACTCCTCAGTGTCACCATGCAAAAAGGCATCTCCTGACCATTGTTTAAACTGTTGAATATTATTTGATACTCTCCAGACTCTCATAATACTAATGTTCAACAGCCTTTTGTTGAGGATTGATTGAAAAAGAGATGCATAGATAAGGTATAATGCTACCCTTGTTTTGCTTGAGTATTGACTGACACTGAACACTAAACGTTCTGTCAAACAACTGGTATAAGCATTACAGGTTTTGGCAGTGGTCATGTTTTTTACATTCATATGATGACGCTGAAGGTTTTACCAGGTAATTAATATGAGCAGTTCAGGATATTGAATTGATGGTTGACATGTCATTGGTACCATATCCATACTAATCCTTAAAACCTTACCTGAAAAAGCATATACCATCATACCATATGTTCATTCTTAAACACATACTAATTTGATCCACAAACAGAATATACGCTGGGTCCCGACATTGTTAAAATGACCCATTTTTTTATTTTTTTTTTATTATTTTTTGAGTTCCCTCGGGGGTGTCTTTCTTATCCCCATTGAAAGTTGTAACACTCATATCCACTCCCCACAGCTGGACATTAATTTGTTCAACTGACCACATTTGGTTTTGTCTAGGTAAGTAAGTGTTTATACACACCCACTTCAGATTTCTCTTTCTTCTCTATTTCCTGATTCCCATAGGGGATTGGTTAAACACTGACTTGTCAACCTATCTATGATAGAAACTAAATTTTTATTCTAATATTAGCAGTGTACAGTTTCTTGTTCTTTTTTTAAAGGAGATCTAATTCTTGTTTTTGTGGCTTTCACAGTGGTCCGTCTCACCAATTTGAATCCCTACACATACCCAACAAACACAAGCAGGTCATGGAAATTTCTTTCCCTAAATGCCAAAAGCCTTAATACACCCGAAAAAAAGATCTTCAATTTTGCGTATGGTTAGTAGTTACAAGTCTCAGATAGTATTCCTCCAAGAGACTCACTTTAAAAACCAAAGTATTCAGAAATTACCTTCTAACAACTACCCAACGGCATACCACGCAACCAGCCCTATTTCAAAATCCAAAGGTGTTTCCATTTTATTCTTCAAGCAAGTGCATTTTGAGTTGGAAGAGCAGATCCTGGACCCTAAGGGCTTTTGTTTTTAGGGGTAATCTTGATCATAGGCCAGTTACTCTTGCTAACATCTATAGCACTAATGTATCTCAAGCACGATTTTTCCCACAAATTTCAAGAATTTTACAAGGCTTTGCTAAAGGCATGCTTATACTAGGTGGTGATTTTATGTTCCTATTAACCCACTGCTGGACTCTTCTACCGGTAGTGCGACTTTAATTTTTAAAGCACTCCATTCCATCAAAGCTTCCCTTTCTGACCTCATGTTACACGACACATGGCGTACACTCTATCCAAATACTAAAGATTATACATTCTTCTTCCATCCCCATAATTGATACTCACGCTTGGATTTTTTTTTCATATCTCAGAGAGATCCTACTGAGCTCTCCAAAGCGTCTATGGAAACAATAACCATTTCTGACCATGCGCCAATTACATTCACCTGTCTACCGGAAGGTTCACATCTTCACATCTGTCTACGGGAAGGTTCCCCGAGACAAACATTCTGGAGACTTAACCCATCCCTGCTGGGTGATATTGCAGTAACGAGTGATGTTAAGGCAAAACTAGAAGAATATTTTGCACTTAATGCTAACCCTAACACATTACATGGGCAGCCCACAAAAGTGTAATTAGAGGTACTTTTTTGAAATGGATGACGAAATTTAAAAAAATTAAACAACAAGATATTTCTTCACTGATGAACAAAATTCAGAATCTAGAGTTAGTTCATAAACGTACACAGGCAGAAAAACTCTAACAGAACTAACAGATTTGAGACAAAAGCTGAAAGAGTTATGTTTTGCACAAGTTAAACGCATACGCGTTTACGATAATGCATACGCACTATCCTCAAAGTTCTTTTACAAACTTGCTAATAAAAGTGGTAGATACTTACCTGGAGCTCTGAAAGTGAAACAGGCCCGGAACAATTTAGCGCAAATGAGAGATAAACATGGTCAAGTACACCTAAAATCAGATGAGATAGCCAAACAATTCCAAGCATTTTCCACACAACTCTACAACATAAAACCTCCCTAACAACCTGAGGGGAACTGATTGACAGGCAGATAGCCATACATACCTTTTTAGCTAAGTATAGCTGAAACAAAATATCAGCTGAAAATGCAGAATTACTAGCAAGACCAATATCAGACTTGGAATTTAATGTACAGCGCTGAGTAATATGTTGGCGCTATAGGGATCTTGTTTAATAATAATAATAATAATAACAGACCTTAAAGCAATTGAAACCAGGCAAAATCCCAGGTCCAGATGGTTTGACTACTCAATAATATAAAGCCTTTGTTCCCATTCTAGCTCCCCATTTTCTAGCTGTATTTAATTCATTCAAGAATGACAAAACACCACTCCCAGAATTTCTAGAAGCCCACATTACAGTAATACATAAAGAAGGCAAAGATGGGTCCTCCTGTAGTAACTATAGGCCAATATCATTGCTGAATGTTGACTTAAAGATTTTTGCGAAGATTGTGGCTAACCGATTTATTACACTCATTCCATCACTGATAAATTTAGATCAAGTTGGATTCATCCCCGGTAGGGAGTCTGGAGACAATACCATCAAAGCTCTTAATCTGGCACAATGGGTTTAGAAATCAAACCATCAATGCTTATCTACGGATGCTGAAAAAGCATTCAATAGGTTGGCATAGGATTATATGGCGGATGTCTTGGACTCCATAGGAATTCTCCCCAAAATGCATGCCCAAATACTTTCAATATACTCTAAACCTTCAGCAAAGGTCAGAATAAATGGCCTTCTTTCGACATCTGTTTCGATTAACAACAGCACCAGACAGGGTTGCCCACTGTCGACCTTGATTTTTGTCTTAGTGTTGAAACCCTTTTTATATCAAATTGGAGAGAATAATGAGATCTCAGGCTTGTGCATAGGTAACAAAGAATATAAACTAAGTGCATTCGCAGATGATATTCTTCTTAGACTTACTCATCCTATGTCCTCCATTCCTGCACTACTTAATACAACAGAATCATTCCAATACATTTCCTATTTTACAATCAATTTCTCACAATCCTCCAATCTTAATATTTCCCTGTCTTCACATGAAGTGAGAGAATGTCAAGCAAAGTTCCCATTAAAGTAGCAAAAGAAATCTTTAACTTATCTAGGCATACAGCTGGCCTCATCATTTTCAGAATTGTACAATTTAAATTTTGTATCACTCCTTTCAAAATTGTCAACAGATCTGAAAAACTGGGACAAATCAGCCTTTTCCTGGTTTGGAAGAGCATCAATTGTGAAAATGAACGTCCTACCAAGAATTCTGTATGTGATGCAAACAATCCTGATCTTTCTGCCTGACTCCTTTATCAAGTCTATATTTTGATGTTTTAGAACATTCCTCTGGGGACAGAAACCACCTAGGATAACATTTCGCCTCCTTGCAACACCAAAGAACAGGGGAGGTTAAGGCTTATCAGATATCAGGAAATACTATTGGGCTTGTCACCTTGCCAGAATTGTTGACTGGTGTGCAAACTCCCAAACTAAGGACTGGGTAATTTAGAACAGAGTTACTCCACGATACCACTGAACTCGATCCCATGGATTCAGACCCAGAGCTCCTGCCCCATCCTTTTATTGGAGCTTCGCTAAGGGTATTTATGCTGATGACTCATAGATTTAAAATATCGTCCTCTCACCCCAATATGGTCCAACCCTATATTCCCACCAGGCCTCTCGAACGAGTTTCCTAAATCATGGTGGGATGGAAACTAGTGGCAGGCGTTTTTTTTTTTTTGTCAGGGGCAGTTTCAAAGACAAACAAGCACTGCTAGCCGAGAATGAAGACAAATTATTATCGTGGAGGTCCTATTTCCAATTAAGACATTTCCTCAACACTTTAGACAAGAATAGATTATGCTCCAGACAAACAACTATGTTTGAAAAGCTGTGCCAATCCACTGGTCCAATAAGGTATACAATATCACTGATATACAATCTACTTTCAGACACCCCGGCGGATTGTTTTCATTTGCAGTGGGAGTTAGATCTGGGGATGGAATTTTCAGATGAAGAATGGGAAAATATCAACATGATTACGAGCAAAGGTTCAAAACATGTAAACATACCAGAAAATAACTTTAAATTTGCACAAGATGGAACAGAGTGCCTCTAGACTTATATAAAATAAACCCTCAAAATGCTGGAGATGTAAATCTGCTGAAGGCTCTTTTTTCCACATGTGGTGGAACTGCCCAATTATTCAACCTTTTTGGGATGAAGTTATCAATTTTTTACCGAAAATTGCAAGGGAACATGATATTACAACCTCAGCGCAAATTCTCCTACACCACACTTACAACACACCACAACAATATAAAAAAAAAACTTCTATTCCATGTTTTGAATGCCACCAAAATTAATCCTGAGACTATGGAAATCAATGTCTAGACCAACCTTACGTGAATGGTTTGCTCAAATTGATCGTATTTTAGAAATGGAGGAAATGATTCATGCATCCCGGTATGCTATAACAAAATATTATACCACCTGGGCCTCATGGTGGAACTTTTATGACTCCCAAGAACGTAAAAATGTGTACAACGATACATCATAAGGAGTCTGTCCTTCTGAAAGATACAAATATTTTCTTTTGCACAATATCCCCTACATTTTTCTGTCTTTCTTCTTTCTGTCTTTCTCTATCCAAGAAATAGATCATCTCTTAACCAATTTACTTCTTTATTGTTGTTTACCCTTTATAAGGTGGCTGTTCATGCAGTTTTTTTACATGTTTATTTTGGTATTTTGCATGAATAAACTTGTTGAAATTTGAAAATGTATTATAAATATGAACAGACGTATGTTTATCCATTGTAATTGTATTTGACAATATGTACGTATTTGTTGCAAATGTAACATACTGTACACTGTTATTTGCTATTTCAATAAAGCTTTATATTGGAAAAAAATGCAAGTTTTCAAGCTACTCTTACACCTATAATATAATAGCTCCTTATCTCAACATATCATTATGATCACTGTGCTACTCCTATAAATATCACTATTTACCCATTTTTATTATCATGAGTAGTAATTGTATGATACCTTTATTCAGAAAAATATACACTCCCTGTCTTATATCACTATCTCCCTAAATATTAAGATTAAGTGATCTACTACCAAAAGTAAGTGAAATATTTATTTATTAATTTATGTTTCTCACCTTTCTTCATAAAATTGTAACATTTAAGCAAAACAGACATGTACCATCTGCTTCAAAATACTTAATGAAGGCAGACATACAAACAATTTGAACTAATTATATGTAACAGACACTGTCTAATTCATTTGTAAGTCACTTTTATTATATTATACATAATCCACACTTGAGTACCCAAGTTATATGTACACACCTAATACCTATATTTATTTAATTAATACAACAAATATTATATATGTGATATAGATATAAATACATGAAACATGTTTGTATACATATGTTCTTCTTGTAATCAATCGAAATGATGTAATTGCTATTTATACTACTGGAATTATATTCCTTATGTAATGGGAATATTCTTTTTCTGTCTGTTAGAGTCCCCTGAGGAAGCCAATTGGCGAAATGCGTCGGGATTGAAGACATTGTTTTATTATATGATCACAAAAACCCAGAATCTTGTTTACGATAATTTCTGTACCTTAATATTATATTATATCTTTACTGGCAATCTATTGACTTTGCGATAACTATTCATGTCTCCAGCAAGTGTTATAGCCCTATTTTTGAAGTAAATACACTTAATTATTTTGCCAAAAAAAAACCCTTTCTGTCCTTATATTTTTTGAATCAATATTTCGATTTAACTGGGTTGGCAGAAAGCACTAAAGGAAAGATTGAACCCTTCATCTTCTCTTAATTTATTAATGTGCCTAAATTAGCTTGTGAGTTTATTTGCTTTATATTCTGGTGAACTTTTTTTTTGAGATGTTTCCATTTGGGAAGAATGCATTGGAGTCAATAGGTAAGGTAAAATGAAAGTGGGTTGTAGGATGCATGGATGCAATTGGCATTTAATGGTTGCTGAAGTCCCTTGTTTTTGTTGGAAAAATGTCTTCTTCATTTGTCTAAGTACTTTGCATTCCTTGCATAGAAAGAAAAGAACCTGAAGATAAAAAATCACAATGGAAAATGTAAAGCAGCAGTACAGAAATAAAAACCAAATACACAACAAATGAAGATCACTAACAAGATTATCATTGATGTCCCACAAAAAACCTTTTGAACAATATTAATGATGTTGATAATAATAACAATGATAGTAATATTATTATTATTAATAATAATAATAATAATAATAATAATAATAGTATTATTATTATTATTATTATTATTAATAAAGAATGTAATGATTTTTTTCCCAGCAGCTAAAAGCAAAATTTGAATAACCACTTTGGTGAAATTTTGTGTTGCCACAATTTCCCTCTAAATCAGCCCTCTCATCTCTCATTTTGATGTTTCTTTGATTGCATAGAGGATCTACAATGAACGACACATTGCTCCCATGTGATGGCTCCATTTGTAACATTTTAATTAAACTTTGCAGATATTTTGGATGAACTCCAAAGAGGTGAAAAGATAAGAAGTCACCTGTGCCAGGCTGAGCAGATCATTGGAAGAGCTCAAACAAAACTTGGTGGAAGAAAACAACAAACCATGGAAAGAGCCAAAAATGGCCTGGCAATACTCAATGTAACAGAATGTTTAAAAATTATATTCAAAAATTGATTGAAAGTCTTCTGGGTTTCCAGAAACAGCACAGGGCAATAGTGGACTTGACATTCCAGCTTTGCAATAATTATTGGATCACATGGAAGTACAACAAGCTCATGTCAACCTTTCTATAATAGGATGTTTAAAATCTGAGTGAATTTGCATTTGGGGAAAAAAAGATGAGGAGTGCAGGGAGAACGTCCTTTCCTTTGGACGCTTGTTTTTTCATTACTTTATTTCTTTGTGCAGTTCAAATAATTAGGCTGAAAATGTTTGCAGTTAATTTATCGTGGCACTAAAATGGTGTTTGGTTTTAGGTTCATAGCACTGTCTACTATTAATCTTTTCCCGTTTGTAATAACCTTTTAGGTATTTGGTACAGCAGCTGGGTAGGAATAGGAGCTGTCTGTCTTTCTCTCCATCCATTTATCCATAATATTCATATTATATCCATACTATTATTCACATATCTGTCTGCCATCTGCATATATTGTTAAGTTTGCAGTGTACACTGGTTTTATTTTATTACTGTAAAAGAATACACGCCTAGTGAAAATAGAAAAAAAGGAAAAGGAAGGACTGGTATGGGAGATCATTAAGTCACTGAAATATAATTCCCTTCTGTGGTCCTGGAGCAGCAGGCTGTGCATTGCACAATTCTTCTCCTTCCTCACTTACTCCAGCCTTACTCTCTGTCCCTATAGCAACTCTAAGGATGAAATCTGTATTGCAAGAAACAGGAATTCAAGATGTAAGCAAAATGTTAACATTTTATGGTATTTTTTTTATTTCATATTATTTGCCTTAAAGACTTACTTTCTTTTTTCTTTCTATTAAGGCAGAACTATCAAAACCCAAAAAGTGGAGTTCCAAAAAATGTGCGATTTTGGCAATATCTGCCTGCGTCATTGTGGTTCTGTCGCTAACGCTGCTTCTCTTTGTGAAAGGTTTTTGGAAACAGGTTCCAGAGAAGGTAAGTGTCACCTTTTGTAGCAATTTAGCCTTTGAATACTTGTTTTGTTTAATCTCAATAAGATCATAGAGATGACATCATATTATTGGACTGCATACTGGGTCAGGGTTCTTTTTTTTTTTGGAACATTCACCAACATCTTTGAGTTTTGATAATAGGGCATAAGCAATTGGTTTGCAAGCCTACAAAGAACGGAGCCAATTGTCATGGTTCCAAAATATCAGAACATAGGTAGAATGTTTTGGTTGTAGCTTGCTTACATCATCAAACTTACTTCAGGTCCATGAAGTTGGTACAGACCTTCAATCCAGTAGGTAATTCCATGTGTTCAATTGTATTTCTCTGGCATGGGGTAGCAATTAATGTAAAGTTTCCCTAGAGTTTCTACTAAAGTTTCTTTAAACCCAAAACTTTTTTTTTTCATTTTGGATAGAAAAATGAAAGGTTAACAATCTTTGCCAGGTTTTATTGCTTCTGGGGAGATTCAACCTCTCTATGTGTTCTCTTGTCCATTGTCCATTGTGGTCCATTGTCTTGTCCATTGTCCATTGTGAAGGAAAATCAAAAATAGTTGAGTTGCCAACTATCTCCAATGGAGATACCACAGAGTGTCTGCAAAAGGATTCCCCTCACTTTGGAGTGATTACTTATAATATTCTGTGGTGTCTATGAGATTGAAACTGAAGGGAGATTTCCCCAATGGGAAACAGGTGTTTAAAGCTTTCCTTGTGTATCCAAAAAAACAAAGATTTGAATTCCAATATGATTTACTAGCATGTATACGTTTTTTAATTTATATATTATTTATACATTTATTTAATATTATCTATATTTGTAAATGTTTTTACAGAAGATTCACCCAACTTTATCCAAACTTTAAACAAATTTTCACAGTAGATTAAATTACAAAAATATATTAACGTAATTCCCATGTTTTCATAATGAAGCAAATGTAGAAAAGTGTAAAATATGGGTAAAATGTGTTTGAAACTTGTATATTTTATTTATGAAATTTGTATATTTTATCTACTTAATTATTTAAGCTATAATAAAAGTATTTAATTAAGATTATATTCACCATTGGCAGGTAAAAACAAACAACCAAAATTTAAAGAAATCTCCCCAAAATGTGCCAAAAAGATGTTTTTAGGATTGGTTTTTACTCCTAAAATAAATCAGAATAAGACTCTGATAATTCCAATTCACATACCAGTTCTTAGTACATGCAATCTTTTTTTTACCTGGTTCCATTATTTCCCCATGGTAAACATCTCCATAATGGAAGAAGTTTGTCCTAACACTGCAAACTTTATTCATGATAAATAGAATATTCACAACTAAATCATATTTTGGAACTCGTGAATGATCATTAGTGGGGTACATGTAAATAGAATATTCATTTAATATATTGTAGCTTCTTAATAAGAGTTGTGCCATTTTTTCTCCCCCAGATTTTTCTCCGTTCCTAAATATTTCAGTTTCCACAGTCCTTAAATTTAAAATTGAGAATCTCATAAATGAAAGAGCAGCTTCAAAATACAAGGAAAAAAAATAAAAAGCCTACACAGTTTTCTAGTGTGGGCACGTCCCTCGCCTCTCCAAGAGCTCCACAGACAGGTCAGATTACCTACTGACAGAGAGACGATCAAGTACTTTTCCAGATACTCCAATTGTTCTGCCAGGGGTTCGTGGAAAATAAACAGTGCCACGTAGGAATGTGGGCCAAATACCAGCAACTCCTTCTTGACATTCTTAGCTCACTGAAATAAAAAAAAAATACTTGCTGAAGATGAATTATTTTGGCACTGTGATGAGAAATAAAGAAGCATTTATAGCTGATTACACACATGTTTTAAATTATTTCGGTAGCCACTAGAATAAATTTATCACTACAACACGAGCCAGGTTTTAAGGATTTTTCAAAATTTGTTTTGCCGGATCATGCAAAACCACATTGGGTGAAGACATTTGTACAGTGCCAGATAGTAGCAGGACTGTGTGTATCCATTGGATCTGTTGGATATGTCCTCATTTTGCTTTCTATGATGGGATATCCTTCCTGTCTATGGTATGTAATACATAAATTGATAAGTGTTAGTGATAGGATATTCAACCCATTAAAAGTGCAATATAGGACTTTTAGCCCTACTTATTTTCCCCACCTAGAAAAGAATTTATTCTTATATTAACTGTGTATGATAAGATTTATCCCCAATTGTGTGTGCAGATATGTGATACATTTTGCCTTTACCCTACTGATGGGTAGAATATGCACCAAATCCTTTCCCAATGGTATGTGATAGGGCATTGTAAATCGTGTATGATAGCATAAAAGCGTACAATATTTGTGTGTGAAAGGTTATGCCCCCAGTGTCTGTATGGCATCAGACATCTCCACCCCATAAATGTGTCCAATAATATATACTCTCTGTCAACTGTACATGTTGACATATGTCCCTCTATCAACTGTGTGGTACCGTATATGCCCCCCAGGGAACAAGGGTACTTCTGTACTGGGCTCTGATCAAAAGCAATGCTGGAACTTTTAGACATGGGAGAGGGGTGCCCAGGAAGTTTACCTAGTATGAGGCCCAGAAATTTCTGACAGTGGTCTTAATCAACTATATGAAATTAAACATGCCCAACTCTTGACTCTTTGAATATGTCCCTTATCAACTATATGGTATATTGTATCAACTACCAAATTGGATATGCCCACTTCCAACTGTATCTAACAGGACATGCCCCCAGTTAATGGTCTTGCATTGAATATCCCCCACCCCATCAACTGTGTCAAATACGGTATACTGTTTGTCAGTGTTGTGTTAGGATATGCTCTCCCAATATCGGCACACTATAGAAAACACCACTCTATCAACTGTACAAGATTGGAATGCTTATTTCCTAACTATGTGTGTTAAGAAAGAAATGTCAATTGTATGCCATGAGATATGCCCCTTATCTACTGTACCAGATTGGGCATGCTCTACTTTCAACTGTGTGCAATGCAATATGCCCCCCTCCAATTGTGTGTGACAAGATATAGCGATCCCATCAACTGTGTGTGATAGGGTATGCTGGTGCCCTTGTCTATTCTTTGGTAGTATAAGTTACCCTATCATCTGTGTGTAGTGGGATATTCTCATCCATCAACTGCGTGTAATAGGATATTCTCATCTATCAACTGTGTG